>NC_056726.1:1404284743-1404504743 GCF_019279795.1 Protopterus annectens
AAAACCACAAATCAACATGCGTTTTCGTCCTTGTGTATAGGACTTCATCAGACAACACTTTAATTAATTACAACCTTTATATACTAAATGAAATCAATCTACTTATGTAAATTGTCCATTGACCTTACTTAATTATTTCAAACCATCCTATCACAATAAAGAAACTCATGAATATTAATGCCTATCAGGGAAATGTAAAAAATCCATCAAATACATGAAATGCTTGCTCCCATTTACACTTGTCAATTTTTATCTTAAAAAATACTTATAATTATAAATAAATATTCAATTGATAATTCATACACTCATTAATAAATAAAGATATAAATATTTAAAAAAATATATTTAAAAACAACTTCCTAAAAACATTTTATCTTCACAGACTGTCGATACTTCTGGCTGTTTTATTTTTTTCAAAAGATTTTCAAATGTGAATTAGTTACTGAAACTATTCGCTTTTTAGATCATCGCCTCTTCTTTTTGTAAAAGTTCTTTCTATACTAACAAGTTCTGTTAATGCAACATTTGATTATCACATTTCTTAAAGTCTCTATTTTTTGTAACAATACTGATAGTAGGAGTTCTAGTTGCTCATCTTCCTTGAGCTTCAGCACTCTTGTTTTGGGTAAATGTTTGCGACTCCTTTTGCTACAGCTCTCCATCATCGTAACAAATAATATTAGATGAAATATAGTGTGGCTGCTTGGCAAACTACCTCATCTTCAGACTATAAACTTTTAAATGAGTTTGTTTTCTTAACATTTCATTTTTCTTCCTTTCTGATCTGAAGATATGAAACATCAGTTTCTGTGGATTTCTTTGCAGTGTTTCCTTTATTTTGTGTTGATTTTTGGAATCAGTAATATAACTAAACTAAACAATGTGATTTTCATTGTTCTGCTCATTACCAACTAAGGTAGTGAGATGCTGACCTTAGGATTTAAATAAATGCTCACTGATCATGTCACTTGACCAGTGCGGGTTGGCCAATTAATGTGACAGCAAGAAAATCTGATTCAGAAACAGGTATGGCTGCAATGAGAAATACATCACTGCAAGACTGATTACCATGTCTCTGAAAGAAACATTGCTAGACCTGACTGTGCATCAACAAACAAGTTCCCCATCGCTCAATCACACTCAATGAAGCATTCAGGCATGCATTCACACACAATAATCCAATACACACATGCACACGCACACACACACACACACACACACACACACACACACACACACACACACACACACACACACACACACACACACACACACACACACACATCCAGACTTTCAGTGTCATTAACCCCGGTAGTGTGACCTGCCAGGCACACACACACACACACACACACACACACACACACACACACACACACACACACACACACACACACATCCAGACTTTCAGTGCATCTAACCCCGGTAGTGTTACCTGCCAGGCACACACACAGACACACACGCACACACATCCAGACTTTCATTGCGTACCCCCGTAGTGTGACCTGCCAGGCACACACACACGCACACACACACACACACACACACACACACACACACACACACACACACACACACACACACACACACACACACATCCAGACTTTCAGTGCCGTACCCAACCCCGGTAGTGTGACCTGCCAGGCACACACACACACACACACACACACACACACACACACACACACACACACACACACACACACACACACACACACACACACATCCAGACTTTCAGTGCCGTACCCAACCCCAGTAGTGCAACCTGCCAGGCAGACACACACACACACACACACACACACACACACACACACACACACACACACACACACACACACACATCCAGACTTTCAGTGCCGTACCCAACCCCGGTAGTGTGACCTACCAGGCACACACACACACACACACACACACACACACACACACACACACACACACACACACACACATCCAGACTTTCAGTGCCGTACCCAACCCCAGTAGTGCAACCTGCCAGACATACACACACACACACACACACACACACACACACACACACACACACACACACACACACAAACACATATTCTTACACCTTCATTCATTGTCTGACAGACACACTTCCACCTACAATACACACAGAAACACACACATCAACCCCCACATCTTCCTTGAACATTCCTACACTGCAACTACTCCAATTGGAGTGAATGTGTGATCACGGTGATTTTATGTTGATCACTTTTCCCCCTAAAGTAAAATTTACTCATTAGATTATCTGCATTTACATTTAAAAAAATAAACACACTACTGATCAAAAATTGATTTATGTAATGTAATAAACTGTGTGCATATAATATTATAGTATATGCATAGTCAGCCTTAGGCATAGGCCAACTAGGTGGCTGTCTAGGGTGCCGCTCTAGCAGGGGAACTTTTCCAGTAATCTGGATGGTGTAAATAGACTGGGATGGGGGAACCAGGTGGTGTAGGGGGTCACTGTGGAGCCCTTTTGCCTGTTGCACCACTTGACTTAAGGCCGACCCTGAGTATATATAAATATTCATCCAGAGTTAACTCTTTTTTGAAAACAATTTCGCTTTAACTATGAATGTGTCCACTGCCTCAGCAGAACATGATCTCAGGATGTAAAATTGTGGTGCACTGTCAGCTAAGAACTAGCTTTTCTACCATTACATTCTACTTTACTCTTCTTCTTCTTCTGGCTTATCCTGGTTAGGGGTCACCACAGCATATCACCTGTCTGCTCATGATTGACAGTGAAGTTTTACAGTGTCGAGTTGCCTCCTGGTGCCCAACCTTCCACAGAAGGTACACACATGCACGCACTCACACCTAGGGCCAATTTAGAGTGTCCAATCCACCTACAGCATGTCTTTGGGATGTGGGAGGAAACCGGAGCACCTGGAGGAAACCCAAATGACCAAAGGGAGGACATGCAGACTCCACATAGAAGGAACCCCAGCCAAGGATTGAACTGGAGAACCTCTTGCTGTGAGGCGACAATGCTAACTGCTGCACCACCGCGGCCGCCCATTACATTCTACTTTACTCTAATAACACTAATATGTCTTCATGCTTCCTCTGTTTTTTCGAGTTACTGTTCACTACATTTTTCTTCCTTATTATAAAATGTATTTAACATCTGATTTGTTATTGTTATTGTAATCTTTTTGTGTATTCTTATTGAAAAGTTCATAGACTTCTTTTGAAAATGGCTTTTATTGTTTTTTTCTGAGCTGAGCATGAAACATGAAATAGGTCCACTGGATTAGTGCCCCAGTTAACTAATCTAAGTTAAGTCATTTAAATAAATAATAAATAAATAAAATATACAGTGAGTACTATGTCTAGCCTAGATCACACAGGTGGAGATAAATACTTTCCTGAAGCAATGTAAGATCTGAATAGTTAAAAAGTAGTAGGACCTTCATTTTTTTTTCTCTTTGTTTTTCTTGTCTGCATGCCTGATGAACATCAAGTTTCCTGCAGTGTGACATTCACATTCATTCTGCTACCTGAGAGCATCACTCAGGCTAAAGGACAGAAGGGGGCTATCACCCAAGCAACCAGGCGTGTACTTTGTGCCTTCACTTTCTCCTGTTTTCTTCCAGCATTGTGATTGAGGCAGATGTCCATCACCACAGCTGGATATATCTGGCTTAATCCCCAGACTAAGGACATATAGAAGGCTGATCCTTCTACCCTATCCAGCAGATGGGAGAGCCTGGTTTATCCCCCAGACTGGTTTCCCAAATGGAGACACATCATTCTAACCCCAGCTGGCAGGTAATTCCTTCATTCAGCAGATTACATCATTCTGGTACAGACTGTGGAGGTATTTTCTCCTTCCCTAACCCACCCTAACCACACCCTTTGGTAATGATATAGGCCAATCAATATTAAAATCACCTGGAAATACAGTTTCATTAGAAATGTTTTTGTTACTCAGTGTAATATGTGCTCAGCATTTCTCTTTAATGATATAAATAAGGTATAGATTGAGCCAACAATGATATGTCTGCAGAGCCAGATCATGATCAAATGGGGCCCTAGGCAGGGTAATGGACTGCACACAACCCTACCAATATCCCATTACTGTCTATCCTCAGTTACCATAAAAACTGTTCAAACATATTATTTTTGTTTTTCTGTTTTTTTTTTTTTTTACTTCTACAATGATGCCAGAGATTCACATTTAATTAAAACTATTTCAAAATTTACAGCAAAAACACTGTCAGCCATTTGCTAAGCAAAACAAAACAGCATCATACTGAAAACAAGAAAACAGTCAATGTTCCGTGCTGTAGCCAAAGTCAACCAGTCCAAAAGATAAAACACCAAACAAGAAAAAAGTCTGGCTTGACACCGCTATATAAAATAAAAAACAAAAAATAAAATTTTTTTAATAAAAGTACTCCAACAAAGTAAGCGCTTTCGGGTTCTCCAACCCTTCATCAGACACTATTAAAAATTTTATTTCATACTGAAAACAGCATGAACAATAGTAAACAACTCTTCCCTAGTAACTCACATTTATTGAAAATGCACCTAGCAATCCATTAAACTTCAAGATGTGTTGGGACTCAAACAACATATAGTGAAGCACTAATTAGTGTCTATGTGAGGGATGCAAGAGTTCCAAAGGCAAATGTGCAGTTCATTTGCTAACAGTATGGGACAGCTTGGGACAGCCCACTGGATGCAAGCATCCCTTTTCAGTATCAGCCTAGGAGCACTGCGGTGAAGTGATTTGTTCAGAGTCACATAGTAGACAAATGAAAGCTGAGGGAGTCAAACATTTCACTTCAAAAGCAGCTCATAGGCTTTCTCATTAAGGAACCCAGACAGCTGTAGCCCAACATAAGTTCATAGGTTCATAGGTTGATACTAGGCTATTGGCCCTAGGGCCTATACAAGCCTAGCTATAACAATTCCTTGGTGATTTATTCCCACAATATTTACTTCCCTGGACCCCTATATAGCAGGGCAACTGACGTAATCCCTGGGGTAAATTTCCTATCTCCCATCCAGTCGTCAAGGTTCCTTTTGAAGAGGGCCAAGGAGGCACTCTGCTTGGCATGTATGGGCAGTCTATTCCAGAGTATGGGGAGTCTCTGGGTCAAGAAACTATCCCTCCAGCATGTTTTGTTCATTGTGATGACAAGGTTTAGGTCCCTGGAGCGTGTGGCTCTGATGGATTGGGATTTCTTTAAGTGTAGCATGTCCAGCAGCTCTGGATTTGACATGGCCTTGTATGTTAAGCAGAGATTGCCTCTGAGTAGATGATATGCAACAGAGTATAGCTGGAGTTTTTTTAGTCGGTCAGCATAGGGCATCTGCTTTAGGCCTGTGATTCTTTCAGTGAGGTGTTTCTGCGGCCTTTCCAGTTGTTGCAGATGTCTTGAGAGTTACATATCAAATGGGGTATTGTTCTCTATGATGGGTCTAATGAGAGATGAGTAAGTGGGACAATGACCTCCTTTTTTTATGGATGAAAAGCCCTTAGTGATGAGGTGTACCACATAGAAGGATTTCCTGACTGTTGTGGCAATGTGGTTATCGAAGGTGAGACCACTGTCCACCTGTGTTCCTAAGTCTCTTATCACACTTTCGGTATTTAGTGTACTGCAATCTATGTGATAATTCATGGGTACATGTTTTTTCCCAAAGGGGATAACTATACACTTCTTGGCACTTAGCTTGAGCCCATGGCTCTGGCACCAAGCAACTGTTGTAAGGCCCTTTTGTAGAATGGCCACATCATTTGGGAATTCAATAATGGCTCCCAGTTTGCAGTTATCTGCAAAATTTGTTAGCTAGAGTCCCTTACTTTTGGCTTGTACTTCAGAGAAGTAGATGCCAAACAAGAGCGGTCCCAGGACTGAACCCTAAGGTACTCCACTTGTCACTTGTCTGGAGCTGGATTTGGAGTCGGCTACTTTTACAGTGTGGGTTCTGTCAGTAAGCCAGTTGGCAACCCATTGAGTGATGTAGGGATTTATGCCCAGCTTAGTAAGTTTATCTATGATTCCAAAGTGAGGGATGCTGTTGAAGGCCTTGGAGAGGTCCAGATAGGCTGTGTGGACCACCTTACCCTCATCCACAGCTCTGGAGACTGATTTGAAGAAGTCAATCAGGTTCAGGAGACACAATCAGCCCTTCATAA
This sequence comes from Protopterus annectens, assembly GCF_019279795.1. Classification (NCBI taxonomy): domain Eukaryota; kingdom Metazoa; phylum Chordata; order Ceratodontiformes; family Protopteridae; genus Protopterus; species Protopterus annectens. The sequence continues at coordinate 1,404,290,910 of NC_056726.1, forward strand.
ACCCAAACTGGGTGGGGTCTAGTGTTTGAAGGTTGCCAATGTCTTTGTTTATAAGTTCCATGATAATACGTTCCGTGGCCTTGCAGATCAGGCTCGTCAGACTGATGGGACAGTAGTTCCAGGATCCAAGGTGGATCTCCCCTTGTGTAGTGGGATAACTGTAGCTGTGCACCACTCAGTGAGCATGAAGCCTGAGGTGAGGCTATGATTAAACATGACACTTAGGTAAGGTGCCAATTCATTTTGTAGTTCATGTAATACACAGCCCGGGATGTCGTCTGGTCCCATGGATACTGTATTCTTAGCTTTGGAGGGTGAGGTTTTTACCTGTGTGGCCATGATTACTGGAATTTGGCAATCTTTTGGTATTGATATGTGCCCTTTAGGGGGTGAGAGGGGGTGAAGTTGACACTGAATCGATCTGCCAGGATATTGGCAATGTCCTTGGGATCAGTATATTTAATGCCATTCTGTTGTAACTCAGAGCAGATCTGAGCATTGCCATTTAGATTTTTGACATAGCTATAGAATGCCTTGTAGTTCAACATAGTGCATTTCACACTGTGTATCTGCAAAAAAGGTAATTAAAATGTATTCACAGTTAAAATACTAACATTAAACTTGTTGAATTCTTGCTCTCCGGTTTATTCACACCCAAATAATAAACTCACTCAAAAGTCAACACAACAAGCTAACCAAGGATTGTACCCAAAGAACATGGCTCCTATTATGATGTTCTTGCTTATTACAATCAGTTCCTTTCTTTACCCCATATGTACTGTAGGTTGCAGAAACTAAGCATTTATTACAGACACACACACAAATATCAATTACAGCCACTTGCATGCATGTACACCTCAGATATCTGCTTGAGAACAAGTAAGTGAATACATTCATAAATAATGGGCCATAAATGTATCTCAGTTCACTGTTGTCAAAACAATGCATTGGAGCCCACTTCTATCCTCTCAGCTTCTTAGCTCAAATCAAAGACCCAAAAACCAGGAAAGGATTCTAAATGTTTCTTGTATATAGTTAGAAAGTTGTTTGAATTTAACAATTTTTCTGAAGGATGCAAAGTCCGAAATTCATAACTGTCTTCATTTAATGACTGCAGTCCACAACAACTTGACAGAAAGACATAAATTTTACAAGGAATACAAAAAAATAACTTTCAACCTCTTTGTTCAAGAATTGTGGACAAAGTTAAAAATAATGAAGGGACAAAGGCAGACATTTTAAGTACCATTTTCTTTTATCAGTTTTGTAACCAGGTAAACTCAATGTACATATAAAGGGCCCTTTTTCATGGAGCACCTAAGAGCACTATCTGAGTGACTTGCTAAAAGGACACAGTAGGCAAATGAAGGTAGAAGGTCTCAAACCCTGTACTTTTGAGCAGTTTGTTAATAGTTTAGAGACTGAAGTGCCAAGCAATTCCAATTAACTTGAAATGCATTTTCTGAGCAGTAATTATGAAACTGGAAAGGCTAGCATTATTGACTGATTGTTAGCCTCAGTAATTTATGAGAAAATATAGTTAAGGAAAGTCTGTCAGTGCAGTGGATCAAGGCTCTAAGCTCTTAATACGCTACTTCCTGTAGTCAAGAGTAAAGGGTTGCTTTCAAAACCACAAAACATCCCCATGAACTCCTGCTTGTAAATACGCTGATGCTTTTTGCTTGGAAGGAGGCTGAATAGGGCTAAAAAAATCAAAAGTGTAAGTCAAGGAGTGCTAACATAATTCAGATCTCCAACTAACACTTGAAAAAATCATCCCACCTACATGTGTTGCTTCTAGGTCTGACGTTAGGTGGAAGACTTGTGCAGCAGATAATTGGAAGACTGAAGCTTGTATTCTTTGGAAGGAGTGTTTTTTTATTTATTTATTTTTTTTTTTTTTTATGGCCAGGCTGAGTACCCCAAACAAGCAAACTAGGCAGCTGTCTAAGTCACCTGGTGCTGGATGTGGAACTGTACATCTGACATTATTTAAACTGACATTTGAGTCAGATGGGTTTATGTAGACCTAAATTTTGGTGGCTGTCCCCTGAGAGTAGCAGGAGTTGATCAAGATTAATATATTTTGTGGTATTTGTGTTATACTCGCTAATGGATGTTTGGCCCAGGTATTTATTAATAGTCCCAGCATGGGTCTTATGGCCCACACTAAAAATATCCTGCTTACATGATGTGGTATTTTGTGATTCATTCCCTGCTGGATGGTATTCCTCCTGCCACTAGATCCCTGTACTCTTATAATGCATTTAAGGCATGAGAGTTAAGAGTAATCCTTGGTGGCTATTGGGTACTTTTCCGTTATCGGGGCAACACTTCTAATGCACTACCACACGCACGCAGTGATCGTCCTATGTATACAGAACAAAATTATGGCTTAGTGGCAAATCAAGTGAGTGTTGAAGTAAGAAAATATTGACAGACATTCTGGTTTTCTACCTTTCTAACAGCAATATTTACAATCTGGCCCTAGGAAATCTGGACAGCCTGCTTAAGAGAGTGAGTGAGAAACATTTACTAAATCGTGTATTTGTAAGTTTGTACCAGAAATATTTCAAATGTGTCCCAAACTGAGATGTTTGTCCCCCACCCCTCGTTCTTTTGGGCTTTGTCCACCTCTACCTTTGAGATGTCTGTTATTTGGCAGAATTGCAGAAACTGTCCATTTTTGCATCTTTTTTTTCCCAGTTATAGTAAAATGTATGAAATTGTACTGAACCAGCGAGGATCATCAGCAGCAGCTGTCAGATCATTGCAAGTGGGTGCTAAGCGTCCTTGGGGACAGGTCTACCTGTGAGATGTCTGTCATTTGGCAAAATTGCAGAAATTGTCCGTTTTTGCATCTGTTTTTTTCCGGTTATAGTAAAATGTATGAAATTGTACTGACCCAGCGAGGATCATCAGCATTAGCTGTCAAATCACTGTGAGCGGGTGCTAAGCGTCCATTACAAGTGTTGCCCTGATAACAGAAAAATACTGGCTATTGTTTAACTCCACCCAATTTTGTACACTCTGCTTGTTAGAGGGGGGCATGGAGGTATGACAGCAAACCCAACCCACACATACTTACACACACACACACACACACACACACACACACACACACACACATACACAAACACACACAGACGCACACACACACACACACACACACACACACACACACACACACACACACACACACACAAACACACACACACACACACACACACACACACACACACACACACACACACACACACACACACACACATGCACGCACGCATGCACGCACACACACACACACAGCCCTCTACCCACCAGAACATAATCACAAACTCATCCATTAACATACATACACAGACACACACACAGACTCCCTCCCTAACTCCCCTATCTCTACCTCCCAGGCAGACACATACTCACACATACTTTCACACATGCAGCTCCCTCACATACACACATGTATACATCTCCTAACGCTACAATATCACTAAACTCCCCAGTAATTACCTCTAGTGAGATGGCTGAACCTGCTCTTTTGGCTGAGTTCACTACTGCAACATGGTAGGAGCCACCATGCTATTCTATATGGCCGAGTAATTCTATGAATTGCTTAGTGTGTAGATACTTTCCTGGAAGTGGTTCAATGGGAAAGAGATAGACAGCACATGGCTAATTAGTATATGCCTCTCCACTGAACTGTCTCATTACCATATAGCATGGCCGTGGAGACAGCCCACAAACTGCCTCATTACCATATAGCATGGCCGTGGAGACAGCCCACAAACTGCCTCATTACCATATAGCATGGCCGTGGAGACAGCCCACAAACTGCCTCATTACCATATAGCATGGCTGTGGAGACAGCCCACAAACTGCCTCATTACCATATAGCATGGCCGTGGAGACAGCCCACAAACTGCCTCATTACCATATAGCATGGCTGTGGAGACAGCCCACAAACTGCCTCATTACCATATAGCATGGCCGTGGAGACAGCCCACAAACTGCCTCATTACCATATAGCATGGCTGTGGAGACAGCCCAAAGTGGTGTTGCTCATCTTTGTGCAAAAGCACAGCATTAGAGCTGTCTTTGAATTTGAAAAGGTTACCATAAGGTGTTCACATTACGTATACCTCGTGGTAATCTTTATGACTTTAGCCATGATTATTGGAAGAATATCCATTTTATATATGGCAAGGAGATAATGTGTGTTTGGTGTGGTTTTAGTGTGATTGTTTTAGGTTCATAGGTTCATAGGTTTATACTAGGCTATCTGCCCTAAGGCATTTATAAGCCTAGCCCAGAGTTTTTGTGGCTTACACCACCCCTTATGTTAAAAAATACTGTGCCCATTAGTTTGTTGTGCCTCTGTCCAGCAGCGACACAGAGATGATTCCCGGGGTAAACCTACGATCTCCCATCCACCGGTCAAGATTTCTCTTGAACAGAGCCAGCGAGGTGCTCTGCCTCACATGGACTGGGATTTTATTCCACAACATAGGGAATCTCTGGGTGACAAATCTATCCCTCCAGCATGTCCTATTTATATCAGTGCTAAGGTTTAAGTCGCTTGCTCTAGTGGATCTGGTAGATTTGGATTTTTTGAGGTGGAGCATGTCCATTAATTCCGGGTTGGACATGGCCTTGTATGTCAGGCACAGGTCACCTCTGAGCAGACGGTATGCAACTGAATAGAGCTGGAGTTTCTTCAGTCTGGCAGCATATGACAGATTTTGGAGTCCCTTTATCCTTTTGGTGAGGAAATTTTGGGGTCTCTCCAATTGCTGCAGGTGTCGGGTGAGATACATCCCGAATGGGGCATTGTACTCGATCATTGGTCTAAGTGAAGAGTACAGGGGAACAATGACCTCACTTGATCTGGATGTGAATCCCTTCATGATCAGGTGGGCAATGTAGAAGGTTTTTCTAACCACTTTAGCAATGTGAGTGTCAAAAGAAAGGCCACTGTCAACCTGGGTCCCCAGGTCCCTGATAACCTCTTCTGTGCTTAGTGGATTGCCACCTATATGGTAGCTTGGGGTTACCTTGTTTTTCCTGAAGGGTATGACTATACATTTTTTGGCATTTAACTTCAGGCCATGGCTCTGGCACCAGCTATCAGTTTCCGTGAGACCCCTCTGAAGGATATCTGTGTCCGATGTACTTTCCACTATGGCTCCCAGTTTGCAGTCATCTGCAAACTTTGTCAGCCATAGTCCTCCTATGTTAGCCTGTACTTCTGAGAAGTAGATGCCGAACAACAGGGGGCCAAGGACTGAGCCCTGTGGGACACCACTTGTGACCGGCTTGGAGTCTGACATGGCGCCAGCTGCTCTAACCCTGTGGGTTCTGTCCTTTAGCCAGTTTGCAGCCCATCTTGTGACATATGGGTTTACATTTAAGCTGGTAAGTTTCTCTATAATACCCGAGTGGGGTATTGTGTCGAAAGCTTTAGCAAGGTCAAGGTAGGCTGTATGGACTGCCTTTCCCTCATCAATGGCCTTGGTGACTGTTTCGAAGAAGTCGACCAAGTTCAAAAGGCATGATCTGCCCTTGACAAAGCCAAACTGGGTCGGGTCCAATGTCTGCAAGTCCCCTATGTCTTTGTTTATGAGTTCCATTATGATCCTCTCCATAGCTTTGCAGACCAGGCTTGTTAAGCTTATGGGCGGTAATTACCAGGGTCCGTAGAGGCACCGCCTTTGTGGAGTGGGACCACAGTTGCCATACGCCACTCCTTGGGCACATATCCTGTGGTAAGGCTAAGATTAAACAGCTGCCTTATGTGCGGGTTTAGTTCCTCATTGAGTTCGTGTAGCACACAGCTGGGGACACCATCCAGTCCCATTGATGCTGTGTTTTTAGCTTTAGAGAGAGCAGCTTTCACCTGCGCATTGGAGATGTCTGGGAGGCTGCACTCCACTGGGATAGTTATCTCTCCTTTTGGGGGGGAGAGGGGGGTGAAGTTTGCACTGAACCTGTCTGCCAGTATGTTGGCAATGTCTGTGGGTTCAGTGATTTTTGTATCATTTTGGACTAATTCTGAGCATATCTGGGAGTTTCCACCCAGGTTTCTAACATAGCTGAAGAAGGCCTTATGATTGTCTTTTGAATCTAGGGCAATTTTTCTCTCAAAGTTGGCCTTGGATGATTTTATGAGTGCTCGTATTTTTTTACTAATAATGATCAAAGGTGTCTTCTCTTTTATGGATTTTGCTCTATCATGTAACAGCTTTTTCCTCTTATTGTAAAGTTTGTTTATGGCTGGGGTCCACCACACTGGATGTTTGCCCTTGGTGGAAAGAGTCTTGGTTTTATTAGGGATTGCCTGATCCATGCAGTCCTGGAGGTGTTCGTAGAAGGCATTTGTAAGGGCTTCCGCAGCTTGGGTTGTGGTTTCCACTGGCTCGGGGGCATTGAAGGATACCACACCAGTCTTGAGTAGTGTGAAGTTTGCTTTAGAGAAGTTCTTCACTGTGGTCTTTTTTGTTTGGGGTGGGGGCGGGATGTGGATATCCAGTGAGATTAGTTTATGATCTGATCTCACCAATGAGGGATATACTTCGGTGTGGAGCATTTTGTCCCCATGTTTGTGATGATGAGATCTAGTATATTTTCTCTTCTTGTGGAACGGTGACTAGTTGTTCCATGGCATTTGAATTTATGAACTCCAGGAACCTTTGGGCTAGAAAGTTTGGGCTTGAGTAATGTTCCCAGTCTATATTCGGGTAGTTGAAGTCACCCAATATAATGGTGTTTGGAGATACTTTTATACCCTCCAGTGTCTTCAGGAAGGCTGTGTGGGGTTCCTGAGTTTGAGAGGGTGGCCTGTAGCATGCTACAAATTGTAGAGCAGTTTTGCCTATGGTTAATTGCACCTGGATGGTTTCCGATGCTTCGTGCGTTGCCACCAACTTGGAGGTGTGGGTATCCTTGATGAATATGGATACACACCCTCCTTTTGTGGTGTGGTCCGGGTTTTGGGGCCGGAACGCATGATATGAGGTAAAACCTGATAGTGCCGGGGTGCTCTCAGGAGCCTTGAACCAGGTTTCAGTCACAGCACAGACATCGATGTTCTCCATACTGAGAAGGGCCTCGAATGCGTGCATTTTGAGATTTAGACTTCTGGCATTGAGCAGCATTACCCTTAGTTTCTTCCCATTTTTGTTTTCTCGGGTGGTAGGTTTAGAATTTGAGCCTTGCCTAAAAAGGGCACTATGGGGATGGCAAGAGCCTTAGCCAATATCCGGAATCCCAGGGGTGACAGGTGCAAGCCGTCCCTTGCGAAGCAGCATGGCTTGTCAAGCATGTCATCCCAGGCAGACAGACACTGGATCCCCTTTGAATGACACCAGAAATTTAGCCAATTGTTAAAGCTGATCATCTTGTCTCTATGTTGTGGCATCATTCTTGGTGAAGGAAGGATGCTGCTCAGGGTTAGGGTCATACCTGCCTGGGCTACATAATCAGAGAGCTCCTCTATGTCTCTTTTCATGTAGTCCAGGGAGGTACATCTCAGGTCGTTCACACCAGCATGGACAATGACTGTGTCATATTTGTACTTGCTGTGGAGTGACCCGAGTGCTTGTGTTATGTGGCGGATTCTAGCGCCCGATAGGCAGCTTACTGTGACCCTCTCCTTGTTCAGCCTGGTGAGTGGGACGTCAGTGTGTCTGACTATGGAGTCACCTATGACAAGTATGTTTGGTGTTGTATTTGGCCTTAAGGGCTGTGACTGCTTTGCACACTGATTTTGTGTTTTATGTGTTGCCTGTGGTGTGCCATGAGGTGGCAGTTGCTTGGGTGTCTGCTTTGGAGGCCTCTGCTGTTTAGGTAAATTTTTGCTCAGAGCCTCCAAGTATGTCTTTGTGTGTTTATGTGTTTGATTCATTGTTGTGATAGCTTTATGTGAGACTGGTTTTGTGGCGTGTGTAGTTGCCTTCTCCTCCTGTCTGGTCTTGCCAGTCCTGAGTTGAGAGAGCTCAGCCTCCAGTTTGGCTAAATAGCTGCATCTCTCGAAAGTATTTGTGTTATGTGGGAGGAGGAGAGGGTTGTCTGTGTACATGAGACAATTGTAACATTGCCTCAATATTCCCAGATTCACCAACTGGACAGGAGAGGACGCCAGCATCTGGCCCTTCGACATGCTAGAGAAATTAAGAAGTTTGGGGTGTAACTGAATGAGAGAGGACTTAGTAAGGAAGTGGGCACTCCTGGTGGGGGGGGTTTCGCTAGTGAGGGATTTTGTATAATACAGAAGTGCTAAGCCTGAAAAGAAGATGCTTTTAAGACAAGTGCTGAGCTTTTTTTTTTTGGAGAAAAAAAAAAAAAGCTTTTTAGGAACAAGTGCTGCGCTTTTTAGTTAAGGGATATACTGTTTAGATTACTAGTAGAGCAGTTCTAAGGGAAAAAATGAAGAACAGACTTTATGGAGCCAGAAAAAGTTTAACCATGTTAAACCGGCGTTGCCCGATGCTGCTCTAGTGGCAACTCCGCGCTAAATCGCGCTAAAGCACGCTAAAGTGTGCTTGATAGCAGGGGCTGGAAAGAGCCAGGAATTGACCCAATATGGCCAATAAAACTACAGTTTCAAGTCAGTAACCACTCCCACGGGGGGCAGGGGAGCTGCTCAATGTTTTTCACTGCCACTGATCAACAGAGAGACTTTCCCTTAGCCCAAGCAAAAATGGCCTCACAGAAACTTACAAACAGTTCAGGAACAGCAAGCCTGTAACTGAACTTTTTTAAATCTCAGAAAAGTGGGAAAAAAGCAAGATTTTTTTGTTTTTTGATAGCAGAGGTTCACAAGTAATATCAAGTTATAACAGTGCAGTAAATGACCCCACACAAGAGTGCTAGGTCAAAGACAGAAAATATGCAAGTTTTGAGAAAAAATGATTTTTAAATTAAGTGCAAACAGGAAATTCAGTAAACAGCTTTTGGTTGTGCTCTAAATACAGCTACTAATGCAGAAATCAAGTTTAACAAGCCAGAAAATGCTCAAACTAGGCAACTATGCAGAAAAACTTAGCAAATAAACATAGAAAAAATACTTAAAATCTCAAAAGTGGCTCCCTTCTTCTCTCAGCGTTTTCTCCTCTTGGTGGGTGCTTCACCAACAGCCAACAAGCCTGAAAATATGCAAAACCCATGAGGCAACTAGGTTTTAAGAGAGGAAGATGAAGGAGTTTTGGAAATGACCCCTACTGGTCAATAAAACTACAGTTTCAGGTCAGTAACCACTCCCACGGGGGGCAGGGGAGCTGCTCAATGTTTTTCACTGCCACTGATCAACAGAGAGACTTTCCTTTAGCCCAAGCAAAAATGGCCTCACAGAAACTTACAAACAGTTCAGGGACAGCAAGCCTGTAACTGAACTTTTTTAAATCTCAGAAAAGTGGGAAAAAAGCAAGATTTTTTGTTTTTTGTTTTTTTCAGAGATAGCAGAGGTTCACAAGTAATATCAAGTTATAACAGTGCAGTAAATGACCCCACACAAGAGTGCTAGGTCAAAGACAGAAAATATGCAAGTTTTGAGAAAAAAACGTTTTTAAAATTAAGTGCAAACTGGAAATTCAGTAAACAGCTTTTGGTTGTGCTCTACATACAGCTACTAATGCAGAAATCAAGTTTAACAAGCCAGAAAATGCTCAAACTAGGCAACTATGCAGAAAAACTTAGCAAATAAACAGAGAAAAAATACTTAAAATCTCAAAAGTGGCTCCCTTTTCTCTCAGCATTTTCTCCTCTTGGTGGGTGCTTCACCAACAGCCAACAAGCCTGAAAAGATGCCAAACCCATGAGGCAACTAAGTTTTAAGAGAGGAAGATGAAGGAGTTTTGGAAATGACCCCTACTGGTCAATAAAACTAAAGTTTCAAGTCAGTAACCACTCCCACGGGGGGGGAGCTGCTCAATGTTTTTCACTGCCACTGATCAACAGAGAGACTTTCCTTTAGCCCAAGCAAAAATGGCCTCACAGAAACTTACAAACAGTTCAGGAACAGCAAGCCTGTAACTGAACTTTTTTAAATCTCAGAAAAGTGGGAAAAAAGCAAGATTTTTTTTGTTTGTTTTTTCAGAGATAGCAGAGGTTCACAAGTAATATCAAGTTATAACAGTGTAGTAAATGACCCCACACAAGAGTGTTAGGTCAAAGACAGAAAATATGCAAGTTTTGAGAAAAAACAAATTTAAAATTAAGTGCAAACAGGGAATTCAGTAAACAGCTTTTGGTTGTGCTCTAAATACAGCTACTAATGCAGAAATCAAGTTTAACAAGCCAGAAAATGCTCAAACTAGGCAACTATGCAGAAAAACTTAGCAAATAAACAGAGAAAAAATACTTAAAATCTCAAAAGTGGCAGAGGATGTGTAATTTGGGTGTTGAATAAAAGCAAGGATTTATGTGAGTTTTGTAGACAAATATTCCCATATTTATTATTTGTTGAAAAATGAGTAAATAAAACTGGGTCTGTGTAGAGCTATTAGGATTTTATATATTTGAGTTCATAGGCAAGTATTAGGCAATCAGGCAACAGACCATTATAAGCCTAACAAATAAATTATATTCAAAACTTTCCTCCAGCCTCAAGAAGGAAAAAATTAAGATAGATGAAAGAAGAATTTGAGGCTGCCGATCTAATTATTCAGGCTTACATTGAAAGTGGCAAGGGTGCTTTCTATTTGATATATAATAGAAGCAGGTCTACTTCATAACATCACATTACCATAACAGTAAATGTTAGAACATCAAGACCACAATCAGGAATCCCCGTTGTTGAAAGTGCAGAAGGTCGTAGTGTAGAATGTTGAAATGTATTTAACTTTTCAGAGGGTGAGTGATTTAGTGGTGCAGTGTTACTTTAAGGGTTTTTAGTACATACGTTAAAAAATTTGGAGGAGTTTGCATCACTTGATTCTGTTGTCTTTGGAGTAGTTTGGGTATGTGTGAGTTTTAAAACAAAAAGAAATTGTTTAATTGTAGCTGTATTTGTTAATTTAGTTTGGAGCTTTACAGGTAAGGTATTCCAGTTTTGAAATTAGCATGATTGTTGCTGTTTTGGTTGTTGTTTATCATGTTGTAGATTGACTATGAAGTGGTGATTAATCCTGTTTATGGTAATTTGGATATGTAGGTCAAACATATTGTCCCAAGGAATCAGCTGTGATTCTATAATATCCTCGACAAATTTCCATTTGGCCTAATGGACACTGAACCTATGAAGACAGAGTGTACTTTCCATACTTTGAAACCATGTTTGTGTAATTAGACATATGTGAAAGTGTTAAAGTTGCAGGAGAGCTTCAGATTTGGTCTTTTTTTTTGTTAAGACGTCTGGCACTAAGTTAAAACATTTTAATATATTAAAGATTAGACTTCACTGGGATGGAATGAGCAGCAGACGGACTCTGTCAGAAAAAGGTATTGTAGCTGCAGCAAAGGCTTTATCCAGAATGCAAAAACTGTCCCTGGCAAAGCAGGAAGACTTGAAGGCCATTTCATTCCTAGCTGACACACGCTGGATCCTTCTTGAATGAAGGCCTCTACATAGCTGCCTATTAAAGTAAATTATCTTTTCTCTGAATCTGGGTATCAAAATACCACTCAAGAACAGAGTCTTGCTCACGTTAAACAAATGGATAAGCAAGCTCAATGATATCCCCTGTATGTCCTTCTGGTTATAACAATTAAAGTCATTCATACTCTTGTGGACTAATACTTGGTCATAATTGTATTTACCAGGCTGGAGGGATCTCAGAGTTCTTGCTACATCCCTGATCCTGGTTCCACAAAGATATCTATTACGCTGTTCTAATCCAGCCTGATGAGGCTGATGACAGAGTCATAAATACTGAAATATTACAATGGATGGATGCACTCTTGGTGAGCCTTTAGGACTTGGAGTCTGCACCTTTGTGACTCTTAGATATATGTGTGCTGGCTATGTGTGTATGTGGTAAAGGTAGGTGTATTGCCCTGTGAACTTATGGCTGTGCTTTTTAGTCCTTAGTCTGGGAGGTTTAGGCACTGCTCTGTTAACACTCAGTCTAGGAGGCACCCTTCTCTTAACAACCTCAGTATAAGCTGGTATAGTGAAGGTAGTCTGTGTTCTAATGGTGTGTATTTTCTGGTTACTAAATGTGTTTTGAGATGATAAAGTAGCCCCTTAGTTCAATAAATATGCCTCTCATGTAATGAATCATTCTGAGGCAGCCTTAAACAGGTTTTCATAAGCAAGAATCAGTTTTTACTCTGCCTAAAAATACATAGTGCTATCAGGCTTGCTAGAGAAGAGAAAAAGAGCTCACAGGTTCATACTAGGCTAACTGCCCTTCTGGACCATTTTAAGCTTGACCTATTACCACATGGAAGAATCAAACCCTTCATCTTATAACTGTAAGGTAAACACCTTAACCATTATGCCACCTTCACATCTAAGCTGATTAAGAGGCCATAATGGCAAGTGTAGATGAATGGGATATAATACGCAAAACAGCCTAATGACCTATTGTATAAGCAAAAGTGGATAATGGAAATGTAGGAAATGGTGATGATATAGAATGTGGCTAAAGGATACAGGAATATGAAATATGACTACTGTAATATTGAGATGTGCAAAAAATATATAAAAATTGATGGCAGTTCATAAGAACAGCAAGCCAATGCACAACAACTGACAAATATAAATCATATTGTCTTATCCAATAGTTTCAAATGCAGTAACCAAGAGCAGTAACTTTGAAAAATCAGTATCAGCAATGATCAAAAATGAGATCAAGTACAATCAATAACTGGAATTATAGGCCAATCTGAAATGTACCTAATTAGTATAGTTCTAAAATTATTGCCCAAGGGCCATGGCTATATATACAGACCATTGTTTCCATTTTACCATCTTGGAGAAAGTGGAGCGTAATCCAAGGGGTGGCCCTTGGGCAATAAGTTTAGAGCAAATACAACTGTAGTGGCAATTTTTTCTCAGTGCTATGGCCCTACCAGGTTTAATCAATATCATTAGCATCACTAGCTTACTCAAAATGAAAGCTTATGCCAAATGAATAATGACCCCCTTTTTATGTCATATAATATCTTCTCAAAATGCAAGTTCATAGGTTCATAGGTTCATACTAGGCTATCTGCCCGAGGGCATTTACAAGCCTAGCCCATCGTTTTGTGGCTTACGCCACCCCTTTAGTATGGGGAACTATACCCATTATTTTGCTGTGCCTCTGTCGAGCAGTGACACTGAGGTAATCCCTGGGGTATATCTGCGATCTCCCATCCATTGGTCAAGATTTCTCTTGAACAAGGCCAGCGAGGTGCTCTGCCTCACATGTACCGGGATTTTGTTCCACAGCATAGGGAGTCTTTGGGTGATGAATCTATCCCTCCAGCACGTCCTATTAATAGCCGTGTCAAGGTTTAAGTCTCCGCCCTTGTGGCTCTGATGGATCTAGATTTTTGAGGTGAAGCATATTCATCAAATCTGGGTTTGACATGGCCTTGTATGTTAGGCAAAGGTCACCTCTGAGCAAGCGTGCGACTGAATAGAGCTGGAGTTCTTTCAGTCGGGCAGCATAGGACAGATTTTGAGACCCTTTATCCTTTTGGTGAGGAACTTTTGTGGCCTCTCCAGCTGCTGCAAGTGTCGGGTCAGATACATTCCGAATGGGGCATTGTACTCAATCATTGGTCTGATGAGTGATGAGTAAAGGGAGACTATGACCTCCCTTGATCTAGATGAGAATCCCTTCATGATAAGGTGGGCAATGTAGAAGGTCTTCCTAACTACTTTAGCTACATGGGTGTCGAATGACAGACTACTATCAACCTGGGTCCCCAGGTCCCTGATAACTTCTTCTGTGCTCAGTGGATTGCCACCTATTTGGTAGCTAGGGGTAAGCTTGTTTTTCCCGAAGGGTATGACTATGCATTTTTTGGCATTTAACTTTAGGCCGTGGCTCTGGCACCAGTTATCCGTTTCTGTGAGACCCTTCTGAAGGATATCTGTGTCAGATGTGTTTTCTACTATGGCGCCCAGTTTGCAGTCATCTGCAAACTTTGTCAGCCATAACCCTCCTGTGTTTGCTTGTACTGGAAAAGTAGATGCCAAACAAGAGTGGGCCCAGGACTGAGCCCTGTGGGACACCACTTGTGACAGGCTTTGAGTCTGACATGGCGCCAGCAGCTCTGACCCTGTGGGTTCTGTCACTCAGCCAGTTTGCAACCCATCTTGTGATGTATGGGTTGACATTTAAGCTGATGAGTTTTTCAATGATACCCGAATGGGGTATTGTATCGAAGGCCTTAGCCAGATCGAGGTAGGCTGTATGGACTGCCTTTCCCTCATCAATGGCTTTGGTGACTGTTTCGAAAAAGTCAACCAAGTTTAAAAGGCATGATCTGCCTTTGACAAAGCCAAACTGGGTTGGATCCAAAGTCTGCAAATTCCCTATGTCTTTATTTATGAGGTCCATTATGATCCTCTCCATGGCTTTGCAGATAAGGCTTGTCAAGCTAATGGGCTGGTAATTTCCAGGGTCAGTGGAGGCACCGCCTTTGTGAAGTGGTACCACAGTTGCAGTGCGCCACTCCCTGGGTACGTATCCAGAGGTAAGACTTTGATTAAACAGCTGTCCTAGCTGTGGGTTTAATTCCTCATTGAGTTCATGGAGCACACAGCCGGGGACACCATCAGGTCCCATGGATGCTGTGTTTTTTGCTTTGGAGAGAGCAGTTCTCACTTGGGCGCTGGAGATGTTTGGGGGGCTGCAATCGTTTGGTATAGATATCTCTCCTTTTGGGGAGGGGAGAAGTTTGCACTGAACCTGTCAGCCAGTATGTTGGCAATGTCTGTAGGATCAGTAATCTTCACATCATTTTGAACTAGCTCTGAGCATATCTGGGAGTTTCCTCCCAGGTTTCTAACATAGCTAAAGAAGGCCTTATGATTGTCTTTTGAGTCTTTAGCTATTTTTCTCTCGAAATTTGCTTTGGATGATTTTATGAGAGCTCTAAGTTTTTTACTTATAGTGATCAAGGGTGTCTTACCTTTTAAGGATTTTGCTCTATCTTGTAGTAGCTTCCTCCTTTTGTTGTAGAGTTTGTTTATGGCTGGGGTCCACCAGACTGGACGCTTGCCTTTGGTACAAAGAGTCTTTGTTTTGCTTGGGATTGCCTTATCCATGCAGTCCTGCAGGTGCTGGTAGAAGGCATTTGTAAGTGATTCAGCGGCTTGAGTACTGTTTTCCACGCTCGGGGCCTTAAAGGAGACCACACTAGTCTTTAGAAGTGTGAAGTCGGCTTTTGAGAAGTTCTTTACTGTGGTCTTTTTATTTCAGGTGGGGTGGGATGAGGACCTCCAGCGAGATTAGTTTGTGGTCTGATCTCACCAGTGAGGGGTACACCTCCGGTGTTGAACATTGTGCTCCCATGTTCGTGATGATGAGATCAAGTATGTTATCTCCTCTTGTGGGGATGGTGACTAGTTGTTCCATGGCATTTGAGTTTATGAATTCCAGGAACTTTTGGGCTAGGGTGTTTGGGCTTGAGTAGTGTTCCCAGTCTATATTAGGGTAATTGAAGTCACCTAGTATGATGGTGTTTGGTGATACATTTATCCCTCTAGTGTTTTCAGGAAGGCCATGTGAGGTTCCTGAGTTTGTGAGGGTGGCCTGTAACATGCTACAATTTGCAGAGCAGTCTTGCCTATGGTTAATTGCACCTGGATGGTCTCCGATGCATCGTGCGTTGCCACCAGTCTTGAGGTGTGGGTGTCCTTGATGAATATGGATACCCCCCCCTCCTTTCTTGGTATTGTCCAGATTTTGGGGCCGGAACGCATGATATGAGGTAAAACCTGATAGCGCTGGGGTGCTCTCAGGAGCCTTGAACCAGGTTTCTGTCACAGCACAGACATCGATGTTCTCCATACTGAGAAGGGCCTCGAGTGCGTGCATTTTGAGATTTAGACTTCTGGCATTGAGCAGCATTACCCTTAGTTTTTTCCTTTTTGTGTTCTAGGGTGGTAGGTTTAGAATTTGAGCCTTGCCTAAAAAGGCACTATGGGGTGGCAAGAGCCTTTGCCAATATCCGGAATCCCAGGGTGACAGGTGCAAGCCGTCCCTTGCGAAGCAGCGTGGCTTGTCCAGCATGTCATCCCAGGCAGACAGACACTGGATCCCCTTTGAATGACACCAGTGTTTAAGCCAATTGTTAAAGCTGATCATCTTATCTCTGTATTGTGGCATCATTCTTGGTGAAGGTAGGATACTGCTCAAGGTCAGGGTCATACCTGTCTGGGCTACATAATCAGAGAGCTCCTCAATGTCTCTTTTCATGTAGTCCAAGGAGGTGCGTCTCAGGTCGTTTACACCAGCGTGGACAATGACTGAATCATATTTGTACCTGCTGTTGAGAGACCTGAGTGCTTGCGTTATGTGGCGGATTCTAGCGCCCGACAGGCAGCTTACTGTGACCTTCTCCTTACTCAGTCTGGTGAGCGGGACGTCAGTGTGTCTGACTATGGAGTCACCAATGACTAGTGTGTCTGGCATTGTGTTTGGCCTTAAGGGCTGTGACTGTTTGACACTCTGACTGTGAGGTCTATGTGTTGCAGGTGTTGTGTTCTGAGGTGGTGGTTGTTTGGGTGTCTGCTTTGGTGGCCTCTGCTGTTTTGGTAGATTTTTGATCAGAGCCTCCGAGTATGTCTTTGTGTGTTTATGTGTATGATTTGAGGTTGTAATGGTAATATGTGAGACTGGGTCTATAGTGTGTGTGGTAACCTTCTCCTCCTGACTGGTCTTGCCAGTCCTATGTTGAGAGAGCTCAGCCTCCAGTTTGACCGTATAGTTGCATCTCTCGCATGTATTTGTGTTTTGTGGGAGGAGGAGAGGGTTGTCTGTGTACATGAGGCAATTGAAAATATACCCCTTAAAATAACATCTAGGGAACCAAAATTAGTTCAATATATTTGGCATCTGTGGTTAGGCTTGTAAAGGCCCTTGTGCTTGTTAGTCTAGTATACAGCTATGAACCTATAAAACTAAGATGCACTTTTGCTGCTTATAGTGACTTTTTTCTGATTCCAAGAACAACTAATACAAACTGCAAAAGAACAACTCACCAGGCAGTGGAAACTTGTAAGACGTTATTTTAGTAGGCCACAAAATAAAAGATAACCTGTTTCATTCAAACGATATAGACTTCATCAGATAAATTTATTCAACTGTCATGTAATTTTATATAAACTTCCTACTAGATCACCTGATTGGCAATTTTAAAATTTTAAAGAGACAGTCCATCATGTTGTTTCTATAATATAAAGTATGTAAGTATTTAAAATAGCACAGCAAGTACAAAACAAAAGAATATGAAAACATATGTAAAAATAATAAATAAAGAGTAATTTTCCTTTCTGATCTGAATATATGAAACATCAGTTTCTGTGGATTTCTTTGCAGTGTTTCCTTTATTTTGTGTTGATTTTGGAATCAGTAATATAACTAAACTAAACAATGTGATTTTCATTGTTCTGCTCATTACCAACTAAGGTAGTGAGATGCTGACCTTAGGATTTAAAGAAATGCTCACTGATCATGTCACTTGACCAGTGCGGGTTGGCCAATTAATGTGACAGCAAGAAAATCTGATTCAGAAACAGGTATGGCTGCAATGAGAAATACATCACTGCAAGACTGATTACCATGTCTCTGAAAGAAACATTGCTAGACCTGACTGTGCATCAACAAACAAGTTCCCCATCGCTCAATCACACTTCAATGAAGCATTCAGGCATGCATTCACACACAATAATCCAATACACACATGCACACACACACACACACACACACACACACACACACACACACACACACACACACATCCAGACTTTCAGTGCCGTACCCAACCCCGGTAGTGTTACCTGCCAGGCACACACACACACACACACACACACACACACACACACACACACACACACACACACACACACACACACACACACACAGACTTTCAGTGCCGTACCCAACCCCGGTAGTGTTACCTGCCAGGCACACACACACACACATACACACACATCCAGACTTTCAGTGCCGTACCCAACCCCAGTAGTGCAACCTGCCAGACACACACACACACACACACACACACACACACACACACACACACACACACACACACACAAACACATATTCGTACACCTTCATTCATTGTCTGACAGACACACTTCCACCTACAATACACACAGAAACACACACATCAACCCCCACATCTTCCTTGAACATTCCTGCACTACAACTACTCCAATTGGAGTGAATGTATGACCACCGTGATTTTATGTTGATCACTTTTCCCCCTAAAGTAAAATTTACTCATTAAATTATCTGCATTTACATTTAAAAAAATAAACACACTACTGATCAAAAATTGATTTATGTAATGTAATAAACTGTGTGCATGTAATATTATAGTATATGCATAGCCAGCCTTAGGCATAGGCCAACTAGGTGGCTGCCTAGGGTGCCGCTCTAGCAGGGGAACTTTTCCAGTAATCTGGATGGTGTAAATAGACTGGGATGGAGGAACCAGGTGGTGTAGGGGGTCACTGTGGAGCCCTTTTGCCTAGGGCACCACTTGACTTAAGGCCGACCCTGAGTATATATAAATATTCATCCAGAGTTATCTCTTTTTTGAAAACAATTTCGCTTTAACTATGAATGTGTCCACTGCCTCAGCAGAACATGATCTCAGGATGTAAAATTGTGGTGCACTGTCAGCTAAGAACTAGCTTTTCTACCATTACATTCTGCTTTACTCTTCTTCTTCTGGCTTATCCTGGTTAGGGGTCACCACAGCATATCACCTGTCTGCTCATGATTGACAGTGAAGTTTTACAGTGTTGAGTTGCCATCCTGGTGCCCAACCTTCCACAGAAGGTACACACATGCACGCACTCACACCTAGGGCCAATTTAGAGTGTCCAATCCACCTACAGCATGTCTTTGGGATGTGGGAGGAAACCGGAGCACCTGGAGGAAACCCACATGACCACAGGAAGGACATGCAGACTCCACATAGAAGGAACCCCAGCCGAGGATTGAACTGGAGAACCTCTTGCTGTGAGGCGACAATGCTAACTGCTGCACCACCGCGGCCGCCCATTACATTCTACTTTACTCTAATAACACTAATATGTCTTCATGCTTCCTCTGTTTTTTCGAGTTACTGTTCACTACATTTTTCTTCCTTATTATAAAATGTATTTAACATCTGATTTGTTATTGTTATTGTAATCTTTTTGTGTATTCTTATTGAAAAGTTCATAGTCTTCTTTTGAAAATTGCTTTTATTGTTTTTTTCTGAGCTGAGCATGAAACATGAAATAGGTCCATTGGATAAGTGCCCCAGTTAACTAATCTAAGTTAAGTCATTTAAGTAAATAATAAATAAATAAAATATACAGTGAGTACTATGTCTAGCCTAGATCACACAGGTGGAGATAAATACTTTCCTGAAGCAATGTAAGATCTGAAGAGTTAAAAAGTAGTAGGACCTTCATTTTTTTTTCTCTTTGTTTTTCTTGTCTGCATGCCTGATGAACATCAAGTTTCCTGCAGTCTGACATTCACATTCATTCTGCTACCTGAGAGCATCACTCAGGCTAAAGGGCAGAGGGGGGCTATCACCCAAGCAACCAGGCGTGTACTTTGTGCCTTCACTTACTCCTGTTTTCTTCCAGCATTGTGATTGAGGCAGATGTCCATCACCACAGCTGGATATATCTGGCTTAATCCCCAGACTAAGGACATATAGAAGGCTGATCCTTCTACCCTATCCAGCAGATGGGAGAGTCTGGTTTATCCCCCAGACTGGTTTCCCAAATGGAGACACATCATTCTAACCCCAGCTGGCAGGTAATTCCTTCATTCAGCAGATTACATCATTCTGGTACAGACTGTGGAGGTATTTTCTCCTTCCCTAACCCACCCTAACCACACCCTTTGGTAATGATATAGGCCAATCAATATTAAAATCACCTGGAAATACAGTTTCATCAGAAATGTTTTTGTTACTCAGTGTAATATGTGCTCAGCATTTCTCTTTAATGATATAAATAAGGTATAGATTGAGCCAACAATGATATGTCTGCAGAGCCAGATCATGATCAAATGGGGCCGTAGGCAGGGTAATGGACTGCACACACACCCCTACCAATATCCCATTACTGTCTATCCTCAGTTACCATAAAAAACTGTTCAAACATATTATTTTTGTTTTTATGTTTTTTTTTTTTACTTCTACAATGATGCCAGAGATTCAGATTTAATTAAAACTATTTCAAAATTTACAGCAAAAACACTGTCAGCCATTTGCTAAGCAAAACAAAACAGCCTCATACTGAAAACAGCATGAACAATAGTAAACAACTCTTCGCTAGTAACTCACATTTATTGAAAATGCACCTAGCAATCCATTAAACTTCAAGATGTGTTGGGACTCAAACAACATATAGTGAAGCACTAATTAGTGTCTATGTGAGGGATGCAAGAGTTCCAAAGGCAAATGTGCAGTTCATTTGCTAACAGTATGGGACAGCTTGGGACAGCTCACTGGATGCAAGCATCCCTTTTCAGTATCAGCCTAGGAGCACTGCGGTGAAGTGATTTGTTCAGAGTCACATAGTAGACAAATGAAAGCTGAGGGAGTCAAACATTTCACTTCAAAAGCAGCTCATAGGCTTTCTCATTAAGGAACCCAGACAGCTGTAGCCCAACATAAGTTCATAGGTTCATAGGTTGATACTAGGCTATTGGCCCTAGGGCCTATACAAGCCTAGCCATAACAATTCCTTGGTGATTTATTCCCACAATATTTACTTCCCTGGACCCCTATATAGCAGGGCAACTGACGTAATCTCTGGTGTAAATTTCCTATCTCCCATCCAGTCGTCAAGGTTCCTTTTGAAGAGGGCCAAGGAGGCACTCTGCTTGGCATATATGGGCAGTCTATTCCAGAGTATGGGGAGTCTCTGGGTCAGGAAACTATCCCTCCAGCATGTTTTGTTCATTGTGATGACAAGGTTTAGGTCCCTGGAGCTTGTGGCTCTGATGGATTGGGATTTCTTTAAGTGTAGCATGTCCAACAGCTCTGGATTTGACATGGCCTTGTATGTTAAGCAGAGATTCCCTCTGAGTAGACGATATGCAACAGAGCATAGCTGGAGTTTTTTTAGTCGGTCAGCATAGGGCATCTGCTTTAGGCCTGTGATTCTTTCAGTGAGGTGTTTCTGTGGCCTTTCCAGTTGTTGCAGATGTCTTGAGAGTTACATACCAAATGGGGTATTGTTCTCTATGATGGGTCTAATGAGAGATGAGTAAGTGGGACAATGACCTCCTTTTTTTATGGATGAAAAGCCCTTAGTGATGAGGTGTACCACATAGAAGGATTTCCTGACTGTTGTGGCAATGTGGTTATCGAAGGTGAGACCACTGTCCACCTGTGTTCCTAAGTCTCTTATCACACTTTCGGTATTTAGTGTACTGCAATCTATGTGATAATTCATGGGTACATGTTTTTTTCCCAAAGGGGATAACTATACACTTCTTGGCACTTAGCTTGAGCCCATGGCTCTGGCACCAAGCAACTGTGGAAGGCCCTTTTGTAGAATGTCCACATCATTTGGGAATTCAATAATGGCTCCCAGTTTGCAGTTATCTGCAAAATTTGTTAGAGAAGTAGATGCCAAACAAGAGCGGTCCCGGATTGAACCCTGAGGTACTCCACTTGTCACTTGTCTGGAGCTGGATTTGGAGTCGGCTACTTTTACAGTGTGGGTTCTGTCAGTAAGCCAGTTGGCAACCCATTGAGTGATGTAGGGATTTATGCCCAGCTTAGTAAGTTTATCTATGATTCCAGAGTGAGGGATGCTGTTGAAGGCCTTGGAGAGGTCCAGATAGGCTGTGTGGACCGCCTTACCCTCATCCACAGCTCTGGAGACTGATTCGAAGAAGTCAATCAGGTTCAGGAGACACAATCAGCCCTTCATAAACCCAAACTGGGTGGGGGTCTAGTGTTTGAAGGTTGCCAATGTCTTTGTTTATAAGTTCCATGATAATACGTTCCATGGCCTTGCAGATCAGGCTCGTCAGACTGATGGGACAGTAGCTCCAGGATCCAAGGTGGATCTCCCCTTGTGTAGTGGGATAACTGTAGCTGTGCACCACTCAGTGAGCATGAAGCCTGAGGTGAGGCTATGATTAAACATGACACTTAGGTGAGGTGCCAATTCATTTTGTAGTTCATGTAATACACAGCCCGGGATGTCGACTGGTCCCATGGATGCTGTATTCTTAGCTTTGGAGGGTGCGGTTTTTACCTGTGTGGCCATGATTACTGGAATTTGGCAATCTTTTGGTATTGATATGTGCCCTTTAGGGGGTGAGAGGGGGGTGAAGTTGGCACTGAATCAATCTGCCAGGATATTGGCAATGTCCTTGGGATCAGTATATTTAATGCCATTCTGTTGTAACTCAGAGCAGATCTGAGCATTGCCATTTAGATTTTTGACATAGCTATAGAATGCCTTGTAGTTCAACATAGTGCATTTCACACTGTGTATCTGCAAAAAAGGTAATTAAAATGTATTCACAGTTAAAATACTAACATTAAACTTGTTGAATTCTTGCTCTCTGGTTTATTCACACCCAAATAATAAACTCACTCAAAAGTCAACACAACAAGCTAACCAAGGATTGTACCCAAAGAACATGGCTCCTATTATGATGTTCCTGCTTATTACAATCAGTTCCTTTCTTTACCCCATATGTACTGTAGGTTGCAGAAACTAAGCATTTATTACAGACACACACACCAATATCAATTACAGCCACTTGCATGCATGTACACCTCAGATATCTGCTTGAGAACAAGTAAGTGAATACATTCATAAATAATGGGCCATAAATGTATCTCAGTTCACTGTTGTCAAAACCATGCAGTGGAGCCCACTTCTATCCTCTCAGCTTCATAGCTCAAATCAAAGACCCAAAAACCAGGAAAGGATTCTAAATGTTTCTTATGTATAGTTAGAAAGTTGTTTGAATTTAACAATTTTTCTGAAGGATGCAAAGTCCGAAATTCATAACTGTCTTCATTTAATGACTGCAGTCCACAACAACTTGACAGAAAGACATAAATTTTACAAGGAATACAAAAAATAACTTTCAACCTCTTTGTTCAAGAATTGTGGACAAAGTTAAAAATAACGAAGGGACAAAGGCAGACATTTTAAGTACCATTTTCTTTTATCAGTTTTGTAACCAGGTAAACTCAATGTACATATAAAGGGCCCTTTTTCATGGAGCACCTAAGAGCACTATCTGAGTGACTTGCTAAAAGGACACAGTAGGCAAATGAAGGTAGAAGGTCTCAAACCCTGTACTTTTGAGCAGTTTGTTAATAGTTTAGAGCAGTGCTTCCCAACCTATGTGCCGCGGCACACAACTGTGCCACAGCTACAGTAGAAGTGTGCTGTGGCAAAAAAGTCAAAAAATTGTAAAATTATAACGGTGTTGCATTAAAATTAATTATAAGTTAAAATACTATAACCTTATATTCCTAATGAAATAAAACATGGAATGACGGAGAAATATCATTAGTTTCTAAACAAAAAGATCCCACTTCATCAGTTCTGCATGGCGGCGGCGCTCCATGACAATTTCAATAATTGAGTGGAGCTACATTTCTTCTGTGGCTGTGAGGCTTTACCTTCTGTGGAGTGACGTCACTCAATTTGTGGATGTAGTAGTCCACATGTACTGCTAAAACGTGACTTTATTGTTGTTTAAGCATAGTTTTCATAGAATTTAAAGTTAATCTGAATTGTATTTTTTATTCTTTGTAACTATAAATGGCAAACGCAAACGAAAGTCATAAAAGAAAAAGCACGGTTGCTAACAGTGAAATATGCCTAGATGAAGATACGCATAACAGAGGCACTGTTGGTAAAAGCAAAGTCACTCGACGTTACCAAGACAGTTACTTAACTTATGGATTTACATGTGTTGAGAAGCAGGGCATTCTACAACCATTATGTGTAATATGCAGTGACATTCTTGCAAATGAAGCGATGGTACCAAGCAAGATGCAACGCCATCTAAACACAAAGCACAAGCCTTACATAGGGAAAAATTAGACATATTTTAAACGTTTATTAGATGGGCAGCAGAAGCAAGCGCATTTTTTTACTAAGCATCTTTCGGTTACAGACAAAGTGCAGCTAGCTAGCTTTCAGGTTGCAGAGCTAGTTGCCCAAAGAATGAAACCACACAACATTGTGGAGTCTTTGATTATGCCTGCATGCAGAGTTATGGTGAAAACAATGCTTGGAGAAGATGCAGAAAAAGTTATATGTAAGATGCCATCATCAAATAACACGGTTGCCAGGTGGATCGAAATGATGTCAGAGGATATCAGCAGCAGTGTGTGCAATTTGCTTCAGATGTGCAAACGATTTGCTCTACAGATTGATGAATCTACTGATGTAAGCGGAAAAGCGCAGTTAATGGCCTTCGTGAGGTTTTCAAATGGAACAAAAATGTTAGAGCAATTCTTGTTTTGTAGAGCACTGATAGAAACAAAAGGAGAGGATATTTTCAAATGTGTGTCACAGTTCTTTGTCCAGAATAGTTTGCTGTGGGAATGGTGCATGGCTGTGTGCACGGATGGAGCTCCATCAATGACAGGAAATGTGCGTGGTTTCGCAAGTATGGCAAAACGCAAAAATCCAAACATTGTCACAACTCATTGCTTCATTCACAGGGAGGCACTTGTAAGTAAGACAATGGGTACCGACCTTCAGTCAATCTTAGATGATGTGATTAAAATGGTTAACTTCATCAAAGTTCGACCAGTCAAGTTCAGAGTTTTTGAGATGTTATGCACAGACATGGGAGCAGACCATTATACACTTTTGATGCACACAGATGTAAGATGGCCATCCAAAGGAAAAGATCTGTCGAGGGTGTACGAGCTGAGAGATGAACTACGCGTGTTCTTCCTAAATCAACAAGTCAAACAGGACTTTGTTCAATTGTTGAGTGATTCCACCTGGTGCAGCAAATTAGCATACCTAGTTGACATTTTTGATGTGTTAAATGCACTGAATTTGAGTATGCAGGGCAACGAATCAAATATACTATCTGTTACTGACAAACTGTGCGCTTTTCGTCAGAAACTTCGAATGTGGTTACATGAAATAGAATCAACTAATTCAGTAGCTATGTTTTGTCATGCTGTTGAAGTTGATCCTGGTGCAATTGTGTTACATGACATAGTTATTGAACATTTATCACAGTTGGATGACAAGTTGCAATACTACTTTCCAAGTCTAAATCTTTCTGACAAAGATTGGATAAGAAACCCATTTCATATCCAAGTTGATATGTCTGGCTTACAATTACAAGAAAAGGAACAGCTTATTGATGTTGCAGCTGACAGTACAGTGCGATTGAAGTTCCTGGAAATGAATTTAGTAGAGTTCTGGATTATGGTTGAAACGGAATACACGTTGATAGGTAGTAAGGCTGTCGGAATACTGCTTCCCTTCAGCACTACTTACCTGTGTGAGAAGGCATTCTCAGCAATGACACATATCAAAATAAAACACAGAGGGTGTTTACAGGCACTTGAAAACAACTTACGAGTATGTTTGTCAACTACCGTTCTCGCTCGAATTGAAACACTTTCACAGTCCTTGCAAAGTCAGCCATCAAATTAATACAGTATTGGTCACATGACTAGTAACTATTAACTGAATTAGTAAAATAGATCATAGCTTCGTTCCTCTTTATTGACTGTTTAGTTTTTGTAACTTTAATTTCATTTAGAGATGATTTTAATCACTTTCTTTAAGTTATGGATTTACAGTTTTACATGAACAACAGGCACTTCTTGCACATCAATAGTGGTGTCAAAATAAAGAATTTCTTTATCATAAGATTCAGTGCTACTGTAGTCCTGTATACATGTAGTTAACTTGTATTAACAGAGAACAGTACTATAGACGGGTGAATGATTAGATTTGTTATTAATGTTACAGGCTGCCATGAAAACCTGTATCTTTGTAGAACTGTAGTAGTGTAGTTAGTACAGTACTAGTTGAGCACAATACATCATTTTAAAAAGAAATGGGAGCATTTCAGCTCCAGTGTGCCATTTACTCTTTGGTATTTGGCTAATGTGCCTTGGCCAGAAAAAGATTGGGAAGCACTGGTTTAGAGACTGAATTGCCAAGCAACTCCAATTAACTTGAAATGCATTTTCTGAACAGTAATTATGAAACTGAAAAGGCTAGCATTATTGACTGATTGTTAGCCTCAGTAATTTATGAGAAAATATAGTTAAGGAAAGTCCGTCAGTGCAGTGGATCAAGGCTCTAAGCTCTTAATACGCTAATTCCTGTAGTCAAGAGTAAAGGGTTGCTTTCAAAACCACAAAACATCCCCATGAACTCCTGCTTGTAAATACGCTGATGCTTTTTGCTTGGAAGGAGGCTGAATAGGGCTAAAAAAATCGAAAGTGTAAGTCAAGGAGTGCTAACATAATTCAGATCTCCAACTAACACTTGAAAAAATCATCCCACCTACATATGTTGCTTCTAGGTCTGACGTTAGGTGGAAGACTTGTGCAGCAGATAATTGGAAGACTGAAGCTTGTATTCTTTGGAAGGAGTGTTTTTTTTATTTATTTATTTATTTATTTTTTATGGCCAGGCTGAGTCCCCCAAACAAGCAAACTAGGCAGCTGTTTAAGTCACCTGGTGCTGGATGTGGAACTGTACATCTGACATTATTTAAACTGACAATTGAGTCAGATGGGTTTATGTAGACCTAAATTTTGGTGGCTGTCCCCTGAGAGTAGCAGGAGTTGATCAAGAGTAATATATTTTGTGGTATTTGTGTTATACTCGCTAATGGATGTTTGGCCCAGGTATTCATTAGTAGTCCCAGCATGGGTCTTACGGCCCACACTAAAAATATCCTGCTTACATGATGTCGTATTTTGTGATTCATTCCCTGCTGGATGGTATTCCTCCTGCCACTAGATCCCTGCACTCTTATAATGCATTTAAGGCATGAGAGTTAAGAGTAATCCTTGGTGGCTATTGGGTACTTTTCCGTTATCGGGCAACACTTCTAATGCACTACCATACGCACGCAGTGATGCGTCCTATGTATACAGAACAAAATTATGGCTTAGTGGCAAATCAAGTGAGTGTTGAAGTAAGAAAATATTGACAGACATTCTGGTTTTCTACCTTTCTAACAGCAATATTTACAATCTGACCCTAGGAAATCTGGACAGCCTGCTTAAGAGAGTGAATGAGAAACATTTACTAAATCATGTATTTGTAAGTTTGTACCAGAAATATTTCAAATGTGTCCCTAACTGAGATGTTTGTCCCCCACCCTCGCTCTTTTGGGCTTTGTCCACCTCTACCTTTGAGATGTCTGTCATTTGGCAGAATTGCAGAAACTGTCCATTTTTGCATCTTTTTTTTCCCGGTTATAGTAAAATGTATGAAATTGTACTGAACCAGTGAGGATCCTGAGCAGCAGCTGTCAAACCAGTGCAAGTGGGTCCTAAGCGGCCATGGAGAGAGTTCTACCCGTGAGATGTCTGTCATTTGGCAAAATTGCAGAAATTGTCCGTTTTTGCATCTGTTTTTTTCCGGTTATAGTAAAATGTATGAAATTGTACTGACCCAGCGAGGATCATCAGCATTAGCTGTCAAATCACTGCAGCGGGTGCTAAGCGTCCATTACAAGTGTTGCCCTGATAACAGAAAGTACTGGCTATTGTTTAACTCCACCCACTTTTGTAGACTCTGCTTGTTAGAGGGGGCATGGAGGTATGACAGCAAACCCAACCCACACATACTTACACACACACACACACACACACACACACACACACACACACACACACACACACACACACACACACACATGCACGCACGCATGCACGCACACACACACAGCCCTCTACCCACCAGAACATAATCACAAACTCATCCATTAACATACATACACAGACACAGACACAGACCCCCACCCTAACTCCTCTATCTCTACCTCCCAGGCAGACACATACTCACACGTACTTTCACACATGCAGCTCCCTCACATAGACACATATATACATCTCCTAACCCTACAATATCACTAAACTCCCCAGTAATTACCTCTAGTGAGATGGCTGAACCTGCTCTTTTGGCTGAGTTTACTACTGCAACATGGTAGGAGCCACCATGCTATTCTATATGGCCGAGTAATTCTATGAATTGCTTAGTGTGTAGATACTTTCCTGGAAGTGGTTCAACGGGAAAGAGATAGACAGCACATGGCTAATTAGTATATGCCTCTCCACTGAACTGTCTTATTACCATATAGCATGGCCGTGGAGACAGCCCACAAACTGCCTCATTACCATATAGCATGGCTGTGGAGACAGCCCACAAACTGCCTCATTACCATATAGCATGTCTGTGGAGACAGCCCACAAACTGCCCTCATTACCATATAGCATGGCTGTGGACACAGCCCAAAGTGGTGTTGCTCATCTTTGTGCAAAAGCACAGCATTAGAGCCGTCTTTGAATTTGAAAAGGTTACCTTAAGGTGTTCACATTACGTATACCTCGTGGTAATCTTTATGACTTTAGCCATGATTATTGGAAGAATATCCATTTTATACATGGCAAGGAGATAATGTGTGTTTGGTGTGGTTTTAGTGTGATTGTTTTGCAGAGGATGTGTAATTTGGGTGTTGAATAAAAGCAAGGATTTATGTGAGTTTTGTAGACAAATATTCTATATTTATTATTTGTTGAAAATGAGTAAATAAAACTGGGTCTATGTAGAGCTATTAGGATTTTATATATTTGAGTTCATAGGCAAAATATCAGGCAATCAGGCAACAGACCATTATAAGCCTAACAAATAAATTATATTCAAAACTTTCCTCCAGCCTCAAGAAGGAAAAATTAAGATAGATGAAAGAAGAATTTGAGGCTGCCGATCTAATTATTCAGGCTACATTGAAAGTGGCAAGGGTGCTTTCTATTTGATATATAATGGAAGCAGGTCTACTTCATAACATCACATTACCATAACAGTAAATGTTAGAACATCAAGACCACAATCAGGAATCCCCGTTGTTGAAAGTGCAGAAGGTCGAGTGTAGAATGTTGAAATGTACTTAACTTTTCATAGGGTGAGTGATTTAGTGGTGCAGTGTTACTTTAAGGGTTTTTAGTACATATGTTAAAAATATGGAGGAGTTTGCATCACTTGATTCTGTTGTCTTTGGAGTAGTTTGGGTATGTGTGAGTTTTAAAACAAAAGAAATTGTTTAATTGTAGCTGTATTTGTTAATTAAGATAAGTGGCTCCCTTCTTCTCTCAGTGTTTTCCCCTCTTGTGGGTGCTTCACCAACAGCCAACAAGCCTGAAAATATGCAAAACCCATGAGCCAACTAGGTTTTAAGAGAGGAAGATGAAGGAGTTTTGGAAATGAACCCTACTGGTCAATAAAACTACAGTTTCAGGTCAGTAACCACTCCCACAAGGGCCAGGAGCTGCTCAATGTTTTCACTGCCACTGATCAACAGAGAGACATTCCTAGCCCAAGCAAAAATGGCCTCACAGAAACTAACAAACAGTTCAGGAACAGCAAGCCTGTAACTGAACTTTTTTAAATCTCAGAAAAGTGGGAAAAAAGCAAGATTTTTTTTTTGTTTTTTTTTCAGAAAAAGCAGAGGTTCACAAGTAATATCAAGTTATAACAGTGCAGTAAATGACCCCACACAAGAGTGCTAGGTCAAAGACAGAAAATATACAAGTTTTGAGAAAAAACGATTTTAAAATTAAGTGCAAACAGGAAATTCAGTAAACAGCTTTTGGTTGTGCTCTACATACAGCTACTAATGCAGAAATCAAGTTTAACAAGCCAGAAAATGCTCAAACTAGGCAATTATGCAGAAAAACTTAGCAAATAAACAGAGAAAAAATACTTAAAATCTGAAAGTGGCTCCCTTTTCTCTCAGCATTTTCTCCTCTTGGTGGGTGCTTCACCAACAGCCAACAAGCCTGAAAAGATGCCAAACCCATGAGGCAACTAGGTTTTAAGAGAGGAAGATGAAGGAGTTTTGGAAATGACCCCTACTGGTCAATAAAACTAAAGTTTCAAGTCAGTAACCACTCCCACGGGGGGCAGGGGAGCTGCTCAATGTTTTTCACTGCCACTGATCAACAGAGAGACTTTCCTTTAGCCCAAGCAAAAATGGCCCCACAGAAACTTACAAACAGTTCAGGAACAGCAAGCCTGTAACTGAACTTTTTTAAATCTCAGAAAAGTGGGAAAAAAGCAAGATTTTTTTTTTGTTTTTCAGAGATAGCAGAGGTTCACAAGTAAAATCAAGTTATAACAGTGCAGTAAATGACCCCACACAAGAGTGTTAGGTCAAAGACAGAAAATATGCAAGTTTTGAGAAAAAAAAAATTTAAAATTAAGTGCAAACAGGTAATTCAGTAAACAGCTTTTGGTTGTGCTCTAAATACAGCTACTAATGCAGAAATCAAGTTTAACAAGCCAGAAAATGCTCAAACTAGGCAACTATGCAGAAAAACTTAGCAAATAAACAGAGAAAAAATACTTAAAATCTCAAAAGTGGCAGAGAATGTGTAATTTGGTGTTGAATAAAAGCAAGGATTTATGTGAGTTTTGTAGACAAATATTCCCATATTTATTATTTGTTGAAAAATGAGTAAATAAAACTGGGTCTGTGTAGAGCTATTAGGATTTTATATATTTGAGTTCATAGGCAAGTATTAGGCAATCAGGCAACAGACCATTATAAGCCTAACAAATAAATTATATTCAAAACTTTCCTCCAGCCTCAAGAAGGAAAAAATTAAGATAGATGAAAGAAGAATTTGAGGCTGCCGATCTAATTATTCAGGCTTACATTGAAAGTGGCAAGGGTGCTTTCTATTTGATATATAATAGAAGCAGGTCTACTTCATAACATCACATTACCATAACAGTAAATGTTAGAACATCAAGACCACAATCAGGAATCCCCGTTGTTGAAAGTGCAGAAGGTAAGTAGTGTAGAATGTTGAAATGTATTTAACTTTTCAGAGGGTGAGTGATTTAGTGGTGCAGTGTTACTTTAAGGGTTTTTAGTACATACGTTAAAAAATTTGGAGGAGTTTGCATCACTTGATTCTGTTGTCTTTGGAGTAGTTTGGGTATGTGTGAGTTTTAAAACAAAAAGAAATTGTTTAATTGTAGCTGTATTTGTTAATTTAGTTTGGAGCTTTACAGGTAAGGTATTCCAGTTTTGAAATTAGCATGATTGTTGCTGTTTTGGTTGTTGTTTATCATGTTGTAGATTGACTATGAAGTGGTGATTAATCCTGTTTATGGTAATTTGGATATGTAGGTCAAACATATTGTCCCAAGGAATCAGCTGTGATTCTATAATATCCTCGACAAATTTCCATTTGGCCTAATGGACACTGAACCTATGAAGACAGAGTGTACTTTCCATACTTTGAAACCATGTTTGTGTAATTAGACATATGTGAAAGTGTTAAAGTTGCAGGAGAGCTTCAGATTTGGTCTTTTTTGTTAAGACGTCTGGCACTAAGTTAAAACATTTTAATATATTAAAGATTAGACTTCACTGGGATGGAATGAGCAGCAGACGGACTCTGTCAGAAAGGTATTGTAGCTGCAGCAAAGGCTTTATCCAGAATGCAAAACTGTCCCTGGCAAAGCAGGAAGACTTGAAGGCCATTTCATTCCTAGCTGACACACGCTGGATCCTTCTTGAATGAAGGCCTCTACATAGCTGCCTATTAAAGTAAATTATCTTTTCTCTGAATCTGGGTATCAAAATACCACTCAAGAACAGAGTCTTGCTCACGTTAAACAAATGGATAAGCAAGCTCAATGATATCCCTGTATGTCCTTCTGGTTATAACAATTAAAGTCATTCATACTCTTGTGGACTAATACTTGGTCATAATTGTATTTACCAGGCTGGAGGGATCTCAGAGTTCTTGCTACATCCCTGATCCTGGTTCCACAAAGATATCTATTACGCTGTTCTAATCCAGCCTGATGAGGCTGATGACAGAGTCATAAATACTGAAATATTACAATGGATGGATGCACTCTTGGTGAGCCTTTAGGACTTGGAGTCTGCACCTTTGTGACTCTTAGATATATGTGTGCTGGCTATGTGTGTATGTGGTAAAGGTAGGTGTATTGCCCTGTGAACTTATGGCTGTGCTTTTTAGTCCTTAGTCTGGGAGGTTTAGGCACTGCTCTGTTAACACTCAGTCTAGGAGGCACCCTTCTCTTAACAACCTCAGTATAAGCTGGTATAGTGAAGGTAGTCTGTGTTCTAATGGTGTGTATTTTCTGGTTACTAAATGTGTTTTGAGATGATAAAGTAGCCCCTTAGTTCAATAAATATGCCTCTCATGTAATGAATCATTCTGAGGCAGCCTTAAACAGGTTTTCATAAGCAAGAATCAGTTTTTACTCTGCCTAAAAATACATAGTGCTATCAGGCTTGCTAGAGAAGAGAAAAAGAGCTCACAGGTTCATACTAGGCTAACTGCCCTTCTGGACCATTTTAAGCTTGACCTATTACCACATGGAAGAATCAAACCCTTCATCTTATAACTGTAAGGTAAACACCTTAACCATTATGCCACCTTCACATCTAAGCTGATTAAGAGGCCATAATGGCAAGTGTAGATGAATGGGATATATCACATAAAACAGCCTAATGACCTATTGTATAAGCAAAAGTGGATAATGGAAATGTAGGAAATGGTGATGATATAGAATGTGGCTAAAGGATACAGGAATATGAAATATGACTACTGTAATATTGAGATGTGCAAAAAATATATAAAAATTGATGGCAGTTCATAAGAACAGCAAGCCAATGCACAACAACTGACAAATATAAATCATATTGTCTTATCCAATAGTTTCAAATGCAGTAACCAAGAGCAGTAACTTTGAAAAATCAGTATCAGCAATGATCAAAAATGAGATCAAGTACAATCAATAACTGGAATTATAGGCCAATCTGAAATGTACCTAATTAGTATAGTTCTAAAATTATTGCCCAAGGGCCATGGCTATATATACAGACCATTGTTTCCATTTTACCATCTTGGAGAAAGTGGAGCGTAATCCAAGGGGTGGCCCTTGGGCAATAAGTTTAGAGCAAATACAACTGTAGTGGCAATTTTTTCTCAGTGCTATGGCCCTACCAGGTTTAATCAATATCATTAGCATCACTAGCTTACTCAAAATGAAAGCTTATGCCAAATGAATAATGACCCCCTTTTTATGTCATATAATATCTTCTCAAAATGCAAGTTCATAGGTTCATAGGTTCATACTAGGCTATCTGCCCGAGGGCATTTACAAGCCTAGCCCATCGTTTTGTGGCTTACGCCACCCCTTTAGTATGGGGAACTATACCCATTATTTTGCTGTGCCTCTGTCGAGCAGTGACACTGAGGTAATCCCTGGGGTATATCTGCGATCTCCCATCCATTGGTCAAGATTTCTCTTGAACAAGGCCAGCAGGTGCTCTGCCTCACATGTACCGGGATTTTGTTCCACAGCATAGGGAGTCTTTGGGTGATGAATCTATCCCTCCAGCACGTCCTATTAATAGCCGTGTCAAGGTTTAAGTCTCCGCCCTTGTGGCTCTGATGGATCTAGATTTTTGAGGTGAAGCATATTCATCAAATCTGGGTTTGACATGGCCTTGTATGTTAGGCAAAGGTCACCTCTGAGCAAGCGGTGGCGACTGAATAGAGCTGGAGTTCTTTCAGTCGGGCAGCATAGGACAGATTTTGAGACCCTTTATCCTTTTGGTGAGGAACTTTGTGGCCTCTCCAGCTGCTGCAAGTGTCGGGTCAGATACATTCCGAATGGGGCATTGTACTCAATCATTGGTCTGATGAGTGATGAGTAAAGGGAGACTATGACCTCCCTTGATCTAGATGAGAATCCCTTCATGATAAGGTGGGCAATGTAGAAGGTCTTCCTAACTACTTTAGCTACATGGGTGTCGAATGACAGACTACTATCAACCTGGGTCCCCAGGTCCCTGATAACTTCTTCTGTGCTCAGTGGATTGCCACCTATTTGGTAGCTAGGGTAACCTTGTTTTTCGAAGGGTATGACTATGCATTTTGGCATTTAACTTTAGGCCGTGGCTCTGGCACCAGTTATCCGTTTCTGTGAGACCCTTCTGAAGGATATCTGTGTCAGATGTGTTTTCTACTATGGCGCCCAGTTTGCAGTCATCTGCAAACTTTGTCAGCCATAACCCTCCTGTGTTTGCTTGTACTTCGGAAAAGTAGATGCCAAACAAGAGTGGGCCCAGGACTGAGCCCTGTGGGACACCACTTGTGACAGGCTTTGAGTCTGACATGGCGCCAGCAGCTCTGACCCTGTGGGTTCTGTCACTCAGCCAGTTTGCAACCCATCTTGTGATGTATGGGTTGACATTTAAGCTGATGAGTTTTTCAATGATACCCGAATGGGGTATTGTATCGAAGGCCTTAGCCAGATCGAGGTAGGCTGTATGGACTGCCTTTCCCTCATCAATGGCTTTGGTGACTGTTTGAAAAAGTCAACCAAGTTTAAAAGGCATGATCTGCCTTTGACAAAGCCAAACTGGGTTGGATCCAAAGTCTGCAAATTCCTATGTCTTTATTTATGAGGTCCATTATGATCCTCTCCATGGCTTTGCAGATAAGGCTTGTCAAGCTAATGGGCTGGTAATTTCCAGGGTCAGTGGAGGCACCGCCTTTGTGAAGTGGTACCACAGTTCCAGTGCGCCACTCCATGGGTACGTATCCAGAGGTAAGACTTTGATTAAACAGCTGTCCTAGCTGTGGGTTTAATTCCTCATTGAGTTCATGGAGCACACAGCCGGGGACACCATCAGGTCCCATGGATGCTGTGTTTTTTGCTTTGGAGAGAGCAGTTCTCACTTGGGCGCTGGAGATGTTTGGGGGGCTGCAATCGTTTGGTATAGATATCTCTCCATTTGGGGAGGGGAGAAGTTTGCACTGAACCTGTCAGCCAGTATGTTGGCAATGTCTGTAGGATCAGTAATCTTCACATCATTTTGAACTAGCTCTGAGCATATCTGGGAGTTTCCTCCCAGGTTTCTAACATAGCTAAAGAAGGCCTTATGATTGTCTTTTGAGTCTTTAGCTATTTTTCTCTCGAAATTTGCTTTGGATGATTTTATGAGAGCTCTAAGTTTTTTACTTATAGTGATCAAGGGTGTCTTACCTTTTAAGGATTTTGCTCTATCTTGTAGTAGCTTCCTCCTTTTGTTGTAGAGTTTGTTTATGGCTGGGGTCCACCAGACTGGACGCTTGCCTTTGGTACAAAGAGTCTTTGTTTTGCTTGGGATTGCCTTATCCATGCAGTCCTGCAGGTGCTGGTAGAAGGCATTTGTAAGTGATTCAGCGGCTTGAGTACTGTTTTCCTATGGCTCGGGGCCTTAAAGGAGACCACACTAGTCTTTAGAAGTGTGAAGTCGGCTTTGAGAAGTTCTTTACTGTGGTCTTTTTATTTCAGGTGGGGTGGGATGAGGACCTCCAGCGAGATTAGTTTGTGGTCTGATCTCACCAGTGAGGGGTACACCTCCGGTGTTGAACATTGTGCTCCCATGTTCGTGATGATGAGATCAAGTATGTTATCTCCTCTTGTGGGATGGTGACTAGTTGTTCCATGGCATTTGAGTTTATGAATTCCAGGAACTTTTGGGCTAGGGTGTTTGGGCTTGAGTAGTGTTCCCAGTCTATATTAGGGTAATTGAAGTCACCTAGTATGATGGTGTTTGGTGATACATTTATCCCTCTAGTGTTTTCAGGAAGGCCATGTGAGGTTCCTGAGTTTGTGAGGGTGGCCTGTAACATGCTACAATTTGCAGAGCAGTCTTGCCTATGGTTAATTGCACCTGGATGGTCTCCGATGCATCGTGCGTTGCCACCAGTCTTGAGGTGTGGGTGTCCTTGATGAATATGGATACCCCCTCCTTTCTTGGTATTGTCCAGATTTTGGGGCGGAACGCATGATATGAGGTAAAACCTGATAGCGCTGGGGTGCTCTCAGGAGCCTTGAACCAGGTTTCTGTCACAGCACAGACATCGATGTTCTCCATACTGAGAAGGGCCTAGTGCGTGCATTTTGAGATTTAGACTTCTGGCATTGAGCAGCATTACCCTTAGTTTTTTTCCTTTTTTGTGTTCTAGGGTGGTAGGTTTAGAATTTGAGCCTTGCCTAAAAGGCACTATGGGGTGGCAAGAGCCTTTGCCAATATCCGGAATCCCAGGGGTGACAGGTGCAAGCCGTCCCTTGCGAAGCAGCGTGGCTTGTCCAGCATGTCATCCCAGGCAGACAGACACTGGATCCCCTTTGAATGACACCAGTGTTTAAGCCAATTGTTAAAGCTGATCATCTTATCTCTGTATTGTGGCATCATTCTTGGTGAAGGTAGGATACTGCTCAAGGTCAGGGTCATACCTGTCTGGGCTACATAATCAGAGAGCTCCTCAATGTCTCTTTTCATGTAGTCCAAGGAGGTACGTCTCAGGTCGTTTACACCAGCGTGGACAATGACTGAATCATATTTGTACCTGCTGTTGAGAGACCTGAGTGCTTGCTATGTGGCGGATTCTAGCGCCCGACAGGCAGCTTACTGTGACCTTCTCCTTACTCAGTCTGGTGAGCGGACGCCAGTGTGTCTGACTATGGAGTCACCAATGACTAGTGTGTCTGGCATTGTGTTTGGCCTTAAGGGCTGTGACTGTTTGACACTCTGACTGTGAGGTCTATGTGTTGCAGGTGTTGTGTTCTGAGGTGGTGGTTGTTTGGGTGTCTGCTTTGGTGGCCTCTGCTGTTTTGGTAGATTTTTGATCAGAGCCTCGAGTATGTCTTTGTGTGTTTATGTGTATGATTTGAGGTTGTAATGGTAATATGTGAGACTGGGTCTATAGTGTGTGTGGTAACCTTCTCCTCCTGACTGGTCTTGCCAGTCCTATGTTGAGAGAGCTCAGCCTCCAGTTTGACCGTATAGTTGCATCTCTCGCATGTATTTGTGTTTTGTGGGAGGAGGAGAGGGTTGTCTGTGTACATGAGGCAATTGAAAATATACCCCTTAAAATAACATCTAGGGAACCAAAATTAGTTCAATATATTTGGCATCTGTGGTTAGGCTTGTAAAGGCCCTTGTGCTTGTTAGTCTAGTATACAGCTATGAACCTATAAAACTAAGATGCACTTTTGCTGCTTATAGTGACTTTTTTCTGATTCCAAGAACAACTAATACAAACTGCAAAAGAACAACTCACCAGGCAGTGGAAACTTGTAAGACGTTATTTTAGTAGGCCACAAAATAAAAGATAACCTGTTTCATTCAAACGATATAGACTTCATCAGATAAATTTATTCAACTGTCATGTAATTTTATATAAACTTCCTACTAGATCACCTGATTGGCAATTTTAAAATTTTAAAGAGACAGTCCATCATGTTGTTTCTATAATATAAAGTATGTAAGTATTTAAAATAGCACAGCAAGTACAAAACAAAAGAATATGAAAACATATGTAAAAATAATAAATAAAGAGTAATTTTCCTTTCTGATCTGAATATATGAAACATCAGTTTCTGTGGATTTCTTTGCAGTGTTTCCTTTATTTTGTGTTGATTTTTGGAATCAGTAATATAACTAAACTAAACAATGTGATTTTCATTGTTCTGCTCATTACCAACTAAGGTAGTGAGATGCTGACCTTAGGATTTAAAGAAATGCTCACTGATCATGTCACTTGACCAGTGCGGGTTGGCCAATTAATGTGACAGCAAGAAAATCTGATTCAGAAACAGGTATGGCTGCAATGAGAAATACATCACTGCAAGACTGATTACCATGTCTCTGAAAGAAACATTGCTAGACCTGACTGTGCATCAACAAACAAGTTCCCCATCGCTCAATCACACTTCAATGAAGCATTCAGGCATGCATTCACACACAATAATCCAATACACACATGCACACACACACACACACACACACACACACACACACACACACACACACACATCCAGACTTTCAGTGCACTCCAACCCGGTAGTGTTACCTGCCAAGCACACACACACACACACACACACACACACACACACACACACACACACACACACACACACACACACACACACACACACCCAGACTTTCAGTGCCGTACCCAACCCCGGTAGTGTGACCTGCCAGGCACACACACACACACATACACACACATCCAGACTTTCAGTGCCGTACCCAACCCCAGTAGTGCAACCTGCCAGACACACACACACACACACACACACACACACACACACACACACACACACACACACAAACACATATTCGTACACCTTCATTCATTGTCTGACAGACACACTTCCACCTACAATACACACAGAAACACACACATCAACCCCCACATCTTCCTTGAACATTCCTGCACTACAACTACTCCAATTGGAGTGAATGTATGACCACCGTGATTTTATGTTGATCACTTTTCCCCCTAAAGTAAAATTTACTCATTAAATTATCTGCATTTACATTTAAAAAATAAACACACTACTGATCAAAAATTGATTTATGTAATGTAATAAACTGTGTGCATGTAATATTATAGTATATGCATAGCCAGCCTTAGGCATAGGCCAACTAGGTGGCTGCCTAGGGTGCCGCTCTAGCAGGGGAACTTTTCCAGTAATCTGGATGGTGTAAATAGACTGGGATGGAGGAACCAGGTGGTGTAGGGGGTCACTGTGGAGCCCTTTTGCCTAGGGCACCACTTGACTTAAGGCCGACCCTGAGTATATATAAATATTCATCCAGAGTTATCTCTTTTTTGAAAACAATTTCGCTTTAACTATGAATGTGTCCACTGCCTCAGCAGAACATGATCTCAGGATGTAAAATTGTGGTGCACTGTCAGCTAAGAACTAGCTTTTCTACCATTACATTCTGCTTTACTCTTCTTCTTCTGGCTTATCCTGGTTAGGGGTCACCACAGCATATCACCTGTCTGCTCATGATTGACAGTGAAGTTTTACAGTGTTGAGTTGCCATCCTGGTGCCCAACCTTCCACAGAAGGTACACACATGCACGCACTCACACCTAGGGCCAATTTAGAGTGTCCAATCCACCTACAGCATGTCTTTGGGATGTGGGAGGAAACCGGAGCACCTGGAGGAAACCCACATGACCACAGGAAGGACATGCAGACTCCACATAGAAGGAACCCCAGCCGAGGATTGAACTGGAGAACCTCTTGCTGTGAGGCGACAATGCTAACTGCTGCACCACCGCTGCCATTACATTCTACTTTACTCTAATAACACTAATATGTCTTCATGCTTCCTCTGTTTTTTCGAGTTACTGTTCACTACATTTTTCTTCCTTATTATAAAATGTATTTAACATCTGATTTGTTATTGTTATTGTAATCTTTTTGTGTATTCTTATTGAAAAGTTCATAGTCTTCTTTTGAAAATTGCTTTTATTGTTTTTTTCTGAGCTGAGCATGAAACATGAAATAGGTCCATTGGATAAGTGCCCCAGTTAACTAATCTAAGTTAAGTCATTTAAGTAAATAATAAATAAATAAAATATACAGTGAGTACTATGTCTAGCCTAGATCACACAGGTGGAGATAAATACTTTCCTGAAGCAATGTAAGATCTGAAGAGTTAAAAAGTAGTAGGACCTTCATTTTTTTTTCTCTTTGTTTTTCTTGTCTGCATGCCTGATGAACATCAAGTTTCCTGCAGTCTGACATTCACATTCATTCTGCTACCTGAGAGCATCACTCAGGCTAAAGGGCAGAGGGGGGCTATCACCCAAGCAACCAGGCGTGTACTTTGTGCCTTCACTTACTCCTGTTTTCTTCCAGCATTGTGATTGAGGCAGATGTCCATCACCACAGCTGGATATATCTGGCTTAATCCCCAGACTAAGGACATATAGAAGGCTGATCCTTCTACCCTATCCAGCAGATGGGAGAGTCTGGTTTATCCCCCAGACTGGTTTCCCAAATGGAGACACATCATTCTAACCCCAGCTGGCAGGTAATTCCTTCATTCAGCAGATTACATCATTCTGGTACAGACTGTGGAGGTATTTTCTCCTTCCCTAACCCACCCTAACCACACCCTTTGGTAATGATATAGGCCAATCAATATTAAAATCACCTGGAAATACAGTTTCATCAGAAATGTTTTTGTTACTCAGTGTAATATGTGCTCAGCATTTCTCTTTAATGATATAAATAAGGTATAGATTGAGCCAACAATGATATGTCTGCAGAGCCAGATCATGATCAAATGGGGCCGTAGGCAGGGTAATGGACTGCACACACACCCCTACCAATATCCCATTACTGTCTATCCTCAGTTACCATAAAAAACTGTTCAAACATATTATTTTTGTTTTTATGTTTTTTTTTTTTACTTCTACAATGATGCCAGAGATTCAGATTTAATTAAAACTATTTCAAAATTTACAGCAAAAACACTGTCAGCCATTTGCTAAGCAAAACAAAACAGCCTCATACTGAAAACAGCATGAACAATAGTAAACAACTCTTCCCTAGTAACTCAC
This sequence comes from Protopterus annectens, assembly GCF_019279795.1. NCBI lineage: Eukaryota > Metazoa > Chordata > Ceratodontiformes > Protopteridae > Protopterus > Protopterus annectens. Next base: position 1,404,331,707 of record NC_056726.1, read on the forward strand.
ATTTATTGAAAATGCACCTAGCAATCCATTAAACTTCAAGATGTGTTGGGACTCAAACAACATATAGTGAAGCACTAATTAGTGTCTATGTGAGGGATGCAAGAGTTCCAAAGGCAAATGTGCAGTTCATTTGCTAACAGTATGGGACAGCTTGGGACAGCTCACTGGATGCAAGCATCCCTTTTCAGTATCAGCCTAGGAGCACTGCGGTGAAGTGATTTGTTCAGAGTCACATAGTAGACAAATGAAAGCTGAGGGAGTCAAACATTTCACTTCAAAAGCAGCTCATAGGCTTTCTCATTAAGGAACCCAGACAGCTGTAGCCCAACATAAGTTCATAGGTTCATAGGTTGATACTAGGCTATTGGCCCTAGGGCCTATACAAGCCTAGCCATAACAATTCCTTGGTGATTTATTCCCACAATATTTACTTCCCTGGACCCCTATATAGCAGGGCAACTGACGTAATCTCTGGTGTAAATTTCCTATCTCCCATCCAGTCGTCAAGGTTCCTTTTGAAGAGGGCCAAGGAGGCACTCTGCTTGGCATATATGGGCAGTCTATTCCAGAGTATGGGGAGTCTCTGGGTCAGGAAACTATCCCTCCAGCATGTTTTGTTCATTGTGATGACAAGGTTTAGGTCCCTGGAGCTTGTGGCTCTGATGGATTGGGATTTCTTTAAGTGTAGCATGTCCAACAGCTCTGGATTTGACATGGCCTTGTATGTTAAGCAGAGATTCCCTCTGAGTAGACGATATGCAACAGAGCATAGCTGGAGTTTTTAGTCGGTCAGCATAGGGCATCTGCTTTAGGCCTGTGATTCTTTCAGTGAGGTGTTTCTGTGGCCTTTCCAGTTGTTGCAGATGTCTTGAGAGTTACATACCAAATGGGGTATTGTTCTCTATGATGGGTCTAATGAGAGATGAGTAAGTGGGACAATGACCTCCTTTTTTTATGGATGAAAAGCCCTTAGTGATGAGGTGTACCACATAGAAGGATTTCCTGACTGTTGTGGCAATGTGGTTATCGAAGGTGAGACCACTGTCCACCTGTGTTCCTAAGTCTCTTATCACACTTTCGGTATTTAGTGTACTGCAATCTATGTGATAATTCATGGGTACATGTTTTTTTCCCAAAGGGGATAACTATACACTTCTTGGCACTTAGCTTGAGCCCATGGCTCTGGCACCAAGCAACTGTGGAAGGCCCTTTTGTAGAATGTCCACATCATTTGGGAATTCAATAATGGCTCCCAGTTTGCAGTTATCTGCAAAATTTGTTAGAGAAGTAGATGCCAAACAAGAGCGGTCCCGGGATTGAACCCTGAGGTACTCCACTTGTCACTTGTCTGGAGCTGGATTTGGAGTCGGCTACTTTTACAGTGTGGGTTCTGTCAGTAAGCCAGTTGGCAACCCATTGAGTGATGTAGGGATTTATGCCCAGCTTAGTAAGTTTATCTATGATTCCAGAGTGAGGGATGCTGTTGAAGGCCTTGGAGAGGTCCAGATAGGCTGTGTGGACCGCCTTACCCTCATCCACAGCTCTGGAGACTGATTCGAAGAAGTCAATCAGGTTCAGGAGACACAATCAGCCCTTCATAAACCCAAACTGGGTGGGGGTCTAGTGTTTGAAGGTTGCCAATGTCTTTGTTTATAAGTTCCATGATAATACGTTCCATGGCCTTGCAGATCAGGCTCGTCAGACTGATGGGACAGTAGCTCCAGGATCCAAGGTGGATCTCCCCTTGTGTAGTGGGATAACTGTAGCTGTGCACCACTCAGTGAGCATGAAGCCTGAGGTGAGGCTATGATTAAACATGACACTTAGGTGAGGTGCCAATTCATTTTGTAGTTCATGTAATACACAGCCCGGGATGTCGACTGGTCCCATGGATGCTGTATTCTTAGCTTTGGAGGGTGCGGTTTTTACCTGTGTGGCCATGATTACTGGAATTTGGCAATCTTTTGGTATTGATATGTGCCCTTTAGGGGGTGAGAGGGGTGAAGTTGGCACTGAATCAATCTGCCAGGATATTGGCAATGTCCTTGGGATCAGTATATTTAATGCCATTCTGTTGTAACTCAGAGCAGATCTGAGCATTGCCATTTAGATTTTGACATAGCTATAGAATGCCTTGTAGTTCAACATAGTGCATTTCACACTGTGTATCTGCAAAAAAGGTAATTAAAATGTATTCACAGTTAAAATACTAACATTAAACTTGTTGAATTCTTGCTCTCTGGTTTATTCACACCCAAATAATAAACTCACTCAAAAGTCAACACAACAAGCTAACCAAGGATTGTACCCAAAGAACATGGCTCCTATTATGATGTTCCTGCTTATTACAATCAGTTCCTTTCTTTACCCCATATGTACTGTAGGTTGCAGAAACTAAGCATTTATTACAGACACACACACCAATATCAATTACAGCCACTTGCATGCATGTACACCTCAGATATCTGCTTGAGAACAAGTAAGTGAATACATTCATAAATAATGGGCCATAAATGTATCTCAGTTCACTGTTGTCAAAACCATGCAGTGGAGCCCACTTCTATCCTCTCAGCTTCATAGCTCAAATCAAAGACCCAAAACCAGGAAAGGATTCTAAATGTTTCTTATGTATAGTTAGAAAGTTGTTTGAATTTAACAATTTTTCTGAAGGATGCAAAGTCCGAAATTCATAACTGTCTTCATTTAATGACTGCAGTCCACAACAACTTGACAGAAAGACATAAATTTTACAAGGAATACAAAAAATAACTTTCAACCTCTTTGTTCAAGAATTGTGGACAAAGTTAAAAATAACGAAGGGACAAAAGCAGACATTTTAAGTACCATTTTCTTTTATCAGTTTTGTAACCAGGTAAACTCAATGTACATATAAAGGGCCCTTTTTCATGGAGCACCTAAGAGCACTATCTGAGTGACTTGCTAAAAGGACACAGTAGGCAAATGAAGGTAGAAGGTCTCAAACCCTGTACTTTTGAGCAGTTTGTTAATAGTTTAGAGCAGTGCTTCCCAACCTATGTGCCGCGGCACACAACTGTGCCACAGCTACAGTAGAAGTGTGCCGTGGCAAAAAGTAAAAAAATTGTAAAATTATAACGGTTTTGCATTAAAATTAATTATAAGTTAAAATACTATAACCTTATATTCCTAATGAAATAAAACATGGAATGACGGAGAAATATCATTAGTTTCTAAACAAAAAGATCCCACTTCATCAGTTCTGCATGGCGGCGGCGCTCCATGACAATTTCAATAATTGAGTGGAGCTACATTTCTTCTGTGGCTGTGAGGCTTTACCTTCTGTGGAGTGACGTCACTCAATTTGTGGATGTAGTAGTCCACATGTACTGCTAAAACGTGACTTTATTGTTGTTTAAGCATAGTTTTCATAGAATTTAAAGTTAATCTGAATTGTATTTTTATTCTTTGTAACTATAAATGGCAAGCATAACGAAAGTCATAAAAGAAAAAGCACGGTTGCTAACAGTGAAATATGCCTAGATGAAGATCGCATAACAGAGGCACTGTTGGTAAAAGCAAAGTCACTCGGCGTTACCAAGACAGTTACTTAACTTATGGATTTACATGTGTTGAGAAGCAGGGCATTCTACAACCATTATGTGTAATATGCAGTGACATTCTTGCAAATGAAGCGATGGTACCAAGCAAGATGCAACGCCATCTAAACACAAAGCACAAGCCTTACATAGGGAAAAATTAGACATATTTTAAACGTTTATTAGATGGGCAGCAGAAGCAAGCGCATTTTTTTACTAAGCATCTTTCGGTTACAGACAAAGTGCAGCTAGCTAGCTTTCAGGTTGCAGAGCTAGTTGCCCAAAGAATGAAACCACACAACATTGTGGAGTCTTTGATTATGCCTGCATGCAGAGTTATGGTGAAAACAATGCTTGGAGAAGATGCAGAAAAAGTTATATGTAAGATGCCATCATCAAATAACACGGTTGCCAGGTGGATCGAAATGATGTCAGAGGATATCAGCAGCAGTGTGTGCAATTTGCTTCAGATGTGCAAACGATTTGCTCTACAGATTGATGAATCTACTGATGTAAGCGGAAAAGCGCAGTTAATGGCCTTCGTGAGGTTTTCAAATGGAACAAAAATGTTAGAGCAATTCTTGTTTTGTAGAGCACTGATAGAAACAAAAGGAGAGGATATTTTCAAATGTGTGTCACAGTTCTTTGTCCAGAATAGTTTGCTGTGGGAATGGTGCATGGCTGTGTGCACGGATGGAGCTCCATCAATGACAGGAAATGTGCGTGGTTTCGCAAGTATGGCAAAACGCAAAAAATCCAAACATTGTCACAACTCATTGCTTCATTCACAGGAGGCACTTGTAAGTAAGACAATGGGTACCGACCTTCAGTCAATCTTAGATGATGTGATTAAAATGGTTAACTTCATCAAAGTTCGACCAGTCAAGTTCAGAGTTTTTGAGATGTTATGCACAGACATGGGAGCAGACCATTATACACTTTTGATGCACACAGATGTAAGATGGCCATCCAAAGGAAAAGATCTGTCGAGGGTGTACGAGCTGAGAGATGAACTACGCGTGTTCTTCCTAAATCAACAAGTCAAACAGGACTTTGTTCAATTGTTGAGTGATTCCACCTGGTGCAGCAAATTAGCATACCTAGTTGACATTTTTGACGTGTTAAATGCACTGAATTTGAGTATGCAGGGCAACAAATCAAATATACTATCTGTTACTGACAAACTGTGCGCTTTTTGCCAGAAACTTCGAATGTGGTCCCATGAAATAGAATCAGCTAATTCAGTAGCTATGTTCCGTCATGCTGTTGAAGTTGATCCTGGTGCAATTGTGTTACATGACATAGTTATTGAACATTTATCACAGTTGGATGACAAGTTGCAATACTACTTTCCAAGTCTAAATCTTTCTGACAAAGATTGGATAAGAAACCCATTTCATATCCAAGTTGATATGTCTGGCTTACAATTACAAGAAAAGGAACAGCTTATTGATGTTGCAGCTGACAGTACAGTGCGATTGAAGTTCCTGGAAATGAATTTAGTAGAGTTCTGGATTATGGTTGAAAAGGAATACACATTGATAGATAGTAAGGCTGTCGGAATACTGCTTCCCTTCAGCACTACTTACCTGTGTGAGAAGGCATTCTCAGCAATGACACATATCAAAATAAAACACAGAGGGTGTTTACAGGCACTTGAAAACAACTTACGAGTATGTTTGTCAACTACCGTTCTCGCTCGAATTGAAACACTTTCACAGTCCTTGCAAAGTCAGCCATCAAATTAATACAGTATTGGTCACATGACTAGTAACTATTAACTGAATTAGTAAAATAGATCATAGCTTCCGTTCCTCTTTATTGACTGTTTAGTTTTTGTAACTTTAATTTCATTTAGAGATGATTTTAATCACTTTCTTTAAGTTATGGATTTACAGTTTTACATGAACAACAGGCACTTCTTGCACATCAATAGTGGTGTCAAAATAAAGAATTTCTTTATCATAAGATTCAGTGCTACTGTAGTCCTGTATACATGTAGTTAACTTGTATTAACAGAGAACAGTACTATAGACGGGTGAATGATTAGATTTGTTATTAATGTTACAGGCTGCCATGAAAACCTGTATCTTTGTAGAACTGTAGTAGTGTAGTTAGTACAGTACTAGTTGAGCACAATACATCATTTTAAAAAGAAATGGGAGCATTTCAGCTCCAGTGTGCCATTTACTCTTTGGTATTTGGCTAATGTGCCTTGGCCAGAAAAAGATTGGGAAGCACTGGTTTAGAGACTGAATTGCCAAGCAACTCCAATTAACTTGAAATGCATTTTCTGAACAGTAAGTATGAAACTGAAAAGGCTAGCATTATTGACTGATTGTTAGCCTCAGTAATTTATGAGAAAATATAGTTAAGGAAAGTCCGTCAGTGCAGTGGATCAAGGCTCTAAGCTCTTAATACGCTAATTCCTGTAGTCAAGAGTAAAGGGTTGCTTTCAAAACCACAAAACATCCCCATGAACTCCTGCTTGTAAATACGCTGATGCTTTTTGCTTGGAAGGAGGCTGAATAGGGCTAAAAAAATCAAAAGTGTAAGTCAAGGAGTGCTAACATAATTCAGATCTCCAACTAACACTTGAAAAAATCATCCCACCTACATATGTTGCTTCTAGGTCTGACGTTAGGTGGAAGACTTGTGCAGCAGATAATTGGAAGACTGAAGCTTGTATTCTTTGGAAGGAGTGTTTTTTTTATTTATTTATTTATTTATTTTTTATGGCCAGGCTGAGTCCCCCAAACAAGCAAACTAGGCAGCTGTTTAAGTCACCTGGTGCTGGATGTGGAACTGTACATCTGACATTATTTAAACTGACAATTGAGTCAGATGGGTTTATGTAGACCTAAATTTTGGTGGCTGTCCCCTGAGAGTAGCAGGAGTTGATCAAGAGTAATATATTTTGTGGTATTTGTGTTATACTCGCTAATGGATGTTTGGCCCAGGTATTCATTAGTAGTCCCAGCATGGGTCTTACGGCCCACACTAAAAATATCCTGCTTACATGATGTCGTATTTTGTGATTCATTCCCTGCTGGATGGTATTCCTCCTGCCACTAGATCCCTGCACTCTTATAATGCATTTAAGGCATGAGAGTTAAGAGTAATCCTTGGTGGCTATTGGGTACTTTTCCGTTATCGGGGCAACACTTCTAATGCACTACCATACGCACGCAGTGATCGTCCTATGTATACAGAACAAAATTATGGCTTAGTGGCAAATCAAGTGAGTGTTGAAGTAAGAAAATATTGACAGACATTCTGGTTTTCTACCTTTCTAACAGCAATATTTACAATCTGACCCTAGGAAATCTGGACAGCCTGCTTAAGAGAGTGAATGAGAAACATTTACTAAATCATGTATTTGTAAGTTTGTACCAGAAATATTTCAAATGTGTCCCTAACTGAGATGTTTGTCCCCCACCCCTCGTTCTTTTGGGCTTTGTCCACCTCTACCTTTGAGATGTCTGTCATTTGGCAGAATTGCAGAAACTGTCCATTTTTGCATCTTTTTTTTCCCGGTTATAGTAAAATGTATGAAATTGTACTGAACCAGTGAGGATCGTCAGCAGCAGCTGTCAAATCATTGCAAGTGGGTGCTAAGCGTCCATGGAGACAGGTCTACCTGTGAGATGTCTGTCATTTGGCAAAATTGCAGAAATTGTCCGTTTTTGCATCTGTTTTTTTCCGGTTATAGTAAAATGTATGAAATTGTACTGACCCAGCGAGGATCATCAGCATTAGCTGTCAAATCACTGCGAGCGGGTGCTAAGCGTCCATTACAAGTGTTGCCCTGATAACAGAAAAGTACTGGCTATTGTTTAACTCCACCCACTTTTGTAGACTCTGCTTGTTAGAGGGGGGCATGGAGGTATGACAGCAAACCCAACCCACACATACTTACACACACACACACACACACACACACACACACACACACACACACACACACACACACACACACACACACACATGCACGCACGCATGCACGCACACACACACAGCCCTCTACCCACCAGAACATAATCACAAACTCATCCATTAACATACATACACAGACACAGACACAGACCCCCTCCCTAACTCCCCTATCTCTACCTCCCAGGCAGACACATACTCACACGTACTTTCACACATGCAGCTCCCTCACATAGACACATATATACATCTCCTAACCCTACAATATCACTAAACTCCCCAGTAATTACCTCTAGTGAGATGGCTGAACCTGCTCTTTTGGCTGAGTTTACTACTGCAACATGGTAGGAGCCACCATGCTATTCTATATGGCCGAGTAATTCTATGAATTGCTTAGTGTGTAGATACTTTCCTGGAAGTGGTTCAACGGGAAAGAGATAGACAGCACATGGCTAATTAGTATATGCCTCTCCACTGAACTGTCTTATTACCATATAGCATGGCCGTGGAGACAGCCCACAAACTGCCTCATTACCATATAGCATGGCTGTGGAGACAGCCCACAAACTGCCTCATTACCATATAGCATGGCTGTGGAGACAGCCCACAAACTGCCTCATTACCATATAGCATGGCTGTGGACACAGCCCAAAGTGGTGTTGCTCATCTTTGTGCAAAAGCACAGCATTAGAGCCGTCTTTGAATTTGAAAAGGTTACCTTAAGGTGTTCACATTACGTATACCTCGTGGTAATCTTTATGACTTTAGCCATGATTATTGGAAGAATATCCATTTTATACATGGCAAGGAGATAATGTGTGTTTGGTGTGGTTTTAGTGTGATTGTTTTGCAGAGGATGTGTAATTTGGGTGTTGAATAAAAGCAAGGATTTATGTGAGTTTTGTAGACAAATATTCCCATATTTATTATTTGTTGAAAAATGAGTAAATAAAACTGGGTCTATGTAGAGCTATTAGGATTTTATATATTTGAGTTCATAGGCAAAATATCAGGCAATCAGGCAACAGACCATTATAAGCCTAACAAATAAATTATATTCAAAACTTTCCTCCAGCCTCAAGAAGGAAAAAATTAAGATAGATGAAAGAAGAATTTGAGGCTGCCGATCTAATTATTCAGGCTTACATTGAAAGTGGCAAGGGTGCTTTCTATTTGATATATAATGGAAGCAGGTCTACTTCATAACATCACATTACCATAACAGTAAATGTTAGAACATCAAGACCACAATCAGGAATCCCCGTTGTTGAAAGTGCAGAAGGTCGTAGTGTAGAATGTTGAAATGTACTTAACTTTTCATAGGGTGAGTGATTTAGTGGTGCAGTGTTACTTTAAGGGTTTTTAGTACATATGTTAAAAAATATGGAGGAGTTTGCATCACTTGATTCTGTTGTCTTTGGAGTAGTTTGGGTATGTGTGAGTTTTAAAACAAAAAGAAATTGTTTAATTGTAGCTGTATTTGTTAATTTAGTTTGGAGCTTTACAGGTAAGGTATTCCAGTTTTGAAATTAGTATGATTGTTGCTGTTTTGGTTGTTGTTTATCATGTTGTAGATTGACTATGAAGTGGTGATTAATCCTGTTTATGGTAATTTGGATATGTAGGTCAAACATATTGTCCCAAGGAATCAGCTGTGATTCTATAATATCCTCGACAAATTTCCATTTGGCCTAATGGGCACTGAACCTATGAAGACAGAGTGTACTTTCCGTGCTTTGAAACCATGTTTGTGTAACTAGACATATGTGAAAGTGTTAAAGTTGCAGGAGAGCTTCAGATTTGGTCTTTTTTTTTGTTAAGACGTCTGGCACTAAGTTAAAACATTTTAATATATTAAAGATTAGACTTCACTGGGATGGAATGAGCAGCAGATGGACTCTGTCAGAAAAAGGTATTGTAGCTGCAGCAAAGGCTTTATCCAGAATGCAAAAACTGTCCCTGGCAAAGCAGGAAGACTTGAAGGCCATTTCATTCCTAGCTGACACACGCTGGATCCTTCTTGAATGAAGGCCTCTACATAGCTGCCTATTAAAGTAAATTATCTTTTCTCTGAATCTGGGTATCAAAATACCACTCAAGAACAGAGTCTTGCTCACGTTAAACAAATGGATAAGCAAGCTCAATGATATCCCCTGTATGTCCCTCTGGTTATAACAATTAAAGTCATTCATACTCTTGTGGACTAATACTTGGTCATAATTGTATTTACCAGGCTGGAGGGATCTCAGAGTTCTTGCTGCATCCCTAATCCTGGTTCCACAAAGATATCCATCACGCTGTTCTAATCCAGCCTGATGAGGCTGATGATAGAGTCATAAATACTGAAATATTACAATGGATGGATGCACTCTTGGTGAGCCTTTAGGACATGGAGTCTGCACCTTTGTGACTCTTAGATATATGTGTGCTGGCTATGTGTGTGTGTGGTAAAGGTAGGTGTATTGCCCTGTGAACTTATGGCTGTTATTTTTTCGTCCTTAGTCTGGGAGGTTTAGGCACTGCTCTGTTAACACTCGGTCTAAGAGGCACCCTTCTCTTAACAACCTCAGTATAAGCTGATATAGTGAAGGTAGTCTGTGTTCTAATGGTGTGTATTTTCTGGTTACTAAATGTGTTTTGAGATGATAAAGTAGCCCCTTAGTTCAATAAATACGTCTCTCATGTAATTAATCATTCTGAGGCAGCCTTAAACAGGTTTTCATAAGCAAGAATCCGTTTTTACTCTGCCTAAAAATACATAGTGCTATCAGGCTTGCTAGAGAAGAGAAAAAGAGCTCACAGGTTCATACTAGGCTAACTGCCCTTCTGGGCCATTTTAAGCTTCACCTATTATCACATGGAAGAATCAAACCCTTCATCTTATAACTGTAAGGTAAACACCTTAACCATTATGCCATCCTCACATCTAAGCTGATTAAGAGGCCATAATGGCAAGTGTAGATGAATGGGATATAATACGCAAAACAGCCTAATGACCTATTGTATAAGCAAAAGTGGATAATGGAAATGTAGGAAGTGGTGATGATATAGAATGTGGCTAAAGGATACAGGAATATGAAATATGACTACTGTAATATTGAGATGTGCAAAAAATATATAAAAATTGATGGCAGTACATAAGAACAGCAAGCCAATGCATAGCAACTGACAAATATAAATCATATTGTCTTATCCAATAGTTTCAAATGCAGTAACCAAGAGCAGTAACTTTGAAAAATCAGTATCAGCAATGATCAAAAATGAGATCAAGTACAATCAATAACTGGAATTATAGGCCAATCTGAACTGTACCTAATTAGTATAGCTCTAAAATTATTGCCCAAGGGCCATGACTATACATACAGACCATTGTTTCCATTTTACCATATTGGAGAAAGTGGAGCGTAATCCAAGGGGTGGCCCTTGGGCAATAAGTTTAGAGCAAATACAACTGTAGTGGCAATTTTTTCTCAATGCTATGGCCCTACCAGGTTTAATCAATATCATTAGCATCACTAGCTTACTCAAAATGAAAGCTTATGCCAAGTGAATAATGACCCCCCTTTTTATGTCATATAATATCTTCTCAAAATGCAAGTTACTCTTTATTTATTATTTTTACATATGTTTTCATATTCTTTTGTTTTGTACTTGCTGTGCTATTTTAAATACTTACATACTTTATATTATAGAAACAACATGATGGACTGTCTCTTTAAAATTTTAAAATTGCCAATCAGGTGATCTAGTAGGAAGTTTATATAAAATTACATGACAGTTGAATAAATTTATCTGATGAAGTCTATATCGTTTGAATGAAACAGGTTATCTTTTATTTTGTGGCCTACTAAAATAACGTCTTACAAGTTTCCACTGCCTGGTGAGTTGTTCTTTTGCAGTTTGTATTAGTTGTTCTTGGAATCAGAAAAAAGTCACCATAAGCAGCAAAAGTGCATCTTAGTTTTATAGGTTCATAGTTGTATACTAGACTAACAAGCACAAGGGCCTTTACAAGCCTAACCACAGATGCCAAATATATTGAACTAATTTTGGTTCCCTAGATGTTATTTTAAGGGGTATATGTAAGCTAAGCCAAGGGTTGTCATGCAATTACAGGCTGCCTCTGTACATTATAGATATAGGCGTCAGACTAGTGGTGAATTTCTGATTTTCCATCCACTGGTCAAAGTTATGCTTGAATAGGGTCAGGAAAAAAACTTTACTTCACACGGATGGGAAACCTGTTCCAGAGAAGGGCTATTTTCTGAAAGATATACCTGTCCCTCCAACATGTCCTATTTATGTCGCAAGCAAGGTAGCTCTGATGCTATTTGTTTTGTGGATATGCAAGTGGTCCACCAGAGTGGATCGAGGGATGTCTTGTGTGCCAGACATAGATCACCCCTCAACAGTCTGTAGGAGACAGAGTATAGGTATAGGGCTTTGAGGCAGTCCACATAGGACATGTTGTTAACATCCTAAACTCTATTTGTGAGGAACCTCTGTGAACATTCCAGTTGTTGCATGTTCCTGGTCAGATACGTACAAAGGGTGCATTGCACTCAATGATGGGCCAAATGAGGGATGAATACAGTAGAATAATGACTTCCTTGAGCAACATAGAATGCTTTCTTTACTGCCTTAGACACATGTTGGTTGAAAGCCAATTTACTGTCTGCATACCTCCTCAAATCCTTGCCTCCTGTGTCTATTCTTAGGGATATGTTATCAAAGAGAGTTTTCTGGGGTAAATGACTTCCAAAAGGACACTGTTATGCATTTCCTGGTACTGAGTTTTAAACCATGGCTCTGGCACCAGTCATTTGTCTATGTTAGCCCTTCTTGGAGGATATTAGTGTCTTGTGGTGTGTCAATGACAGCTCATAGTTTGCAGTCATCTGCAAACTTGGTCAGTGGCCTTGACTTCCAAGAAGTAGATGTCAGAAAAGGAGTGGACCCAGCACAGATCCCTGTGGGACTCCACTTGTGACTGGCCTCTTTGAAGAGAAGGATTCCCCTATCCTAACTTAAGGAGTCTTATCAGTAAGCCAGCTGGCTATCCAGTGGGTAATATAGAGGCTTATACCTAATTTAGTGAGTTTGTCTACAATGCCCGAGTGAGGTATTGTGTCAAATACCTTGGCCAGGTCACGATAGACAATATGCACCTTTTGCCCTCATGCATTACTTTGGTAACCCTTTCAAAGAAGACCAACAGGTTGAGTGGGCAAGACCTGCCCTTGATGAAACCAAACTGAGTTGGATCCAGTGAATGAAGGTTTCCTTTGTAGGCATTTATCAAATCCATGATTATTCTTTCCATTTTTCATACGAGACTAGTAAGGCTTATGGGCTGATAGTTATCCTGGCCCATTGATGGCCCACCCTTGTACAGAGGAACAACAACTCAGCATGAAGCCTTTTTACTATGGTTAAACAGTGATTCTGATGGGCCTGATAGGTCATGCTTCATGCTATTAAGGAGGCATCCTGGGATATCATTAGGTCCCAACAATGCATTTTTTTGGCATTGGAGAGTGCTTTAAAGACATGTTGTCTAGTGAAAATTGGGGGAGTAATGGTTGGGGGGGTATTTCTTGAGTGGTGTCTAGGGGGGGGTGAGAGTTGGGAAAACTGGAGGTGAATTTATTTGCCAGTAGATTTGCTATATCATCTGGCTCAGTATAAGTTGCTCCATTTACAGTTAGTTCATCACATTATTGTGTATTGTCTTTGAGGTTGTGGACATAGCTGAAGAATGCCTTATGATTGTCCTTAGCCTGGGAGGCTAGTTTTACTTCAAACTTAGCTTTTGTCAACTTAAGTAGTCCCAAGAGCTGCTTATTTATTTTGATGGGGGTGTTTTACCTTGTTAGGTATTGCACTTCCTATTTTTGGACATGATTTGCTGCCTTCTGTTGTACAATCTACTAATGCTAGGATTCCACCAGAGTGGCATGTTTATTGAGTTTGTCCTGCGCTTACTTCAGGTAGGTACTGCTGCCTCTATAGAGATGTATACATGATTCTAAAAGTTTTTTGTGAACAATTCTTCACAGGCAGCAGTGTTCCCTGGGTTGGGGGTGTTAGATTTTCCCAGGGTGTCACTTAAAAGTATGAAGTTTGCCTTGGAATAATTCCTAAAAATTCCAGGGTTAGCTGGTGTCACAGGCTTTATTTTTATTTTAAAGGAGACAGCTTTATGGTCCGATCTTAACAGTGAGGACATTATTATATTATTATATGGGGGAGGGGTGTAACATTCCCCCATATTGCTGAGGACTAGGTTAAGTATGTTTGCACCCCTAGTGGGTATTTAGACTAGCATTCATGTTGACAAAATGCATGAACCTTTGAACCTGCATGTTTGAGGTTTTCTATGATTCCCAGTTTATAGTGGGGTAGTTGAAGTCGGTTTTAATAGGGAGTGCCTCCAGTTCATTTAAGTAAGTGATGTGGGTTTTCTAGGTCATAGAAGGGAACCTATAGCATGCAAAGATATTGTACGATATGGCAAGTTTTACTTGGGGAAGATAAAGTGCGTCATATTGCTTGACCATCCTTGAGGTGTATTTATTTTTGATGTAAATTGACACCCCCCCCACCTTTTTTCACTTTCTGAGCAGTAGCTTATCTAAAAGTGTGAAAGACATTATAGCCCTGCACTACCTTGCTGCCCCCTATGGTTTTAAACCACATCTCAGTAACTGCTCAGACATCTGTGTTCATCAGGGTGAGGAGAGCTTGCCGGGAGTGGAGGTTTTTTTGTTTTGTTGTTGTTTATCTCCTGGCATTGAGCAGTATCACCTTTAGATTATCTTGGGTTGGTTTAGTTATACTGGATCGCTTATCAAGTTGGCAGTTCTAAAAAAGCACTGTCAGGGTAGACAAGATTTTAGCCATCATTCAAAAGCCTAAAGGGGACAGGTGCAGACCATTCCTGGTGAAGCAGCATGGGCTGCCAATCAAATCCTCACAGGCTGACAAATATAGCACCCCCCCCCCCATTTGAATAACACCAAAAGCTAAGCTAATTATTAAAGTCAATTATCTTTTGCTCATATTATGACATTATCCTTGAAGAAGGTAGAATGCCGCTCAATGCTAGACAGATACCAGCTTGGGAAACTTACTCTGAAAACTCTCTCATGTCTGAAAGGTTATTTGAATACTCTCTGGTGCAGTACTATGGAGCAGTAGCTTTAAATACTACAACAGCAAAAAGCAGTAAGCTGAAATGTAACAACAGTGATAAAAAAATAGTTTCCATCTAGCTTGTATCATTAACTGACAACATTGCAAAATTACCTGGCATAGTATGAGCAAAACTGCAGTATTATAGGTTCATAGGTTCATACTAGGCTATCTGCCCTTGGGCATTTATAAGCCTAGCCAGAGTGTGTTTGGCTATCGCCACCCATTTTAAATGAATTGGGTTGGGTTAGTTATACTGGATCACTTATCAAGTTGGCAGTTCTAAAAAAGCACTGTCGGGTTGGGGGATATTATGATATTGCAAGTAGTGAACACCAATACAATTTGGTTCCATTGTGTAATGGTTAGCACTCTGGGTTTGGAATCCACTGGCCGGAGTTCAAATCTCAGTGAAACCTTTTACATTTTTGTTTGTCTGGCAGTTTGTGCAGCAATTACAGTTGCAAGCTGGAGTTCCTGTAGTACAGGGTTTGATGCCCTCAGCACTCATTTGCCTAGCAAATCATTTAATCAAGCATTATTCCCAGATTGCCCTGAAAAGGGATTTTGTGGCCAGTGGCAGAGCCAGATCATGGTCGAGTTAGGACCTAAGCGGAGTAATGGATCCGGCATCCTCTCCTGCCATTCCACTATCCCATTCCTTAGCTATTTCTCCTCAGTTACCATAAAAACTGTTCAAACCTGTCAGTGTGCCTACTGTTTTCTTTTTACTTTTACAATGATTAGAGATATTTAAATCTTTTATTTCAAATTTTATAGCACAAACACTGATAGCCATTTGCTAAACAAAACAAGATGATCTCACAGTGAGAGCAGACTAACATGAACAGTAAGCTTCTCTCCCCCCTTGAAACTCATATTCATTGAATTAGCATTTAAACCCACATTCAAAGAAAATGCATCTGGCCACCGGTGGATTAAGTTTACCTTTGGCCTGTTTTAAACCATAGGCTCCTTGCACACATTTTTGGACCATGCATTCATATGCACATGTTCTTTGATGCATCATCCTAATTGGATTAAATTATATTCCTTGCATAATACAGCACCACTTGTTAGAGTTCATAGGGTCATAGGTGATTACTAGGCTAATGGCACAACAGCCTTTACAGGCCTAGCCAATGATGCCCAAAATAAGACAATATTGTATCATAATTCCCCATATATGAGATGGGGTAGTTCCAGGGCTGTGAATCTTTAGGTAATGGTGCCCTAAGTCATTTTTCAGACTGCCTCTGTCCATGAGGGACATGGGCAGTACCCCATGGGTGAATTTACAGGTCCCCATTCAATTCTTTTTGAAGAGGATGAGGGATGGGCTATATTTTACGAAGATGGGAAGTTTATTTCATAGATGAGGCAGCCTTTGGTATACAAATCTGTCTGTCCAGATTGTTCTGTTAGAATCAAAAATAAGATTCAGGTCCATGGAACATGTAACCCTTGTATGATTTTTTCTTGTGAATATGTAACATTTTCATCAGGGCTGGATCAAAGAATGCCTTGTAGGTCAAACATAAGTCCCCTCTCAAACGATATGAGATGGAGTAAAGAGATAGGGACTTTAGTCAGTATGCATAAGGCATGTGTCTTAGACTTGGTATTTTTTAATGAGAAACCTCTAGGGCTGCTCCAATTAGTATAAGTGCCTGGTTAGGTACAAGGAGAAGGGAGCATTGTACTCGATTATGGGCCTGATGAAGGCCAAGTACAATGGTACTATGACTTCCTTTGATCTTGATGCCATGGGCCTTTACTTATAAGTTGAGCCACACAGAAGGATTTCATCACTACCATAGCTACATGATTGCCAAAGTTTAGGTTACTCTCTCTATCTGTGTTCCTAGGTCTCTCACCACTGGGTTTACTTTTAGGGGTGTGCTATCAAAATTAAAATTTGCAGGAATATGTGATTTACTGAAGAGTTTGATGATGCATATTTTTAGCATTTGGTCTCAGACCATGGTTTTGGCACCAGTTATTTGTAAATTTTAGTTCTGTTTGTAGGATGTTGACATCATTTGGAGATTCAGTGATTGCTCCCAGCTTACAGTCATCAGTGAACTTGGTGAGCCAGAGGCCCCCATTGGCTTCATTTCAGACAAGTATATACCAAGCAGGAGGGATCCCAACACTGAGCCCTGTGGGACATCGCTAGTAACAGGTTTCTTATCAGAAGTGGATTCACTTATCCAGACAACATGTGTCTTGTCAGTGGCCAGTTGGCTATCTATCTAACAATGTAGGGGTTTATGCCTAACTTAGTAAGTTTATCCATGATCCTCAAGTGGGGTATTGTGTCAAAGGCTTTGGCCAGGTCTAAATAAGTGGTGTACCGTCTACCCTAATCCATGGCCCTGGTGACTTTCTTGAAGAAGTCCACCAGATTCAGCAGGCAAGACCTCCATTTGACAAAGCTAGATTGGGTCTGCTCCAGTGTTTGGTGAGTTCCTATGTCATTATTGATCAGATCCATGATAATTCTCTCCATGGCCTTGCAGATAAGACTGATCAAGCTTATGGGTCTGTAGTTCCCTGAGTGAGCTGATCTCCCCCCTTGGGTAGAGGGATAATTGTTGCAGTCCTACATTCCTCTGGGACAAAGCCCATCTGGAAGCTGTGATTAAAAAGGGTTTCTGTTTTAAGTTATCTAAGAAGCCTCATGGAATGTTGTCAGGACCCATGGAGGCTGTTTTTTTGGCTAGCGAGCACAGTAAGGACCTGTTCCCTTGTAATGACTGGTAGGGGGAAGGTTGCTGGTATTTCTTTGGGTGTGGTAGAAGGTTATGGGGGGAATTTGAACTAAACTTGTCAGCCATCAGGTTTGCTATAGTTTCAGGCTAGGTGTAAGTGTTGCCTTTCATGATTAATTGAACACATTGCTGACCATTTCCCCTGAGGTTATGAACATAATTAAAAAAAAGCCTTACAGTTATCTTTCACCTGGGAGGTTATCTTTGTCTCTGAACATTTTTCTAGTGAGTAATGAAACAAAACATATGAACCAATAAGGGCAAAACTACCCATTACAGAACATTTCAACCACAAAAGGCCACACAGACTTCTGTCATTACATTCCCCCAATATCAGTCAACATACACAATCTTTGAAGATGTAAAAGTTATCTGAATAATTCCACATTAAAAGATCTATAAATAATGAAGATGTTGCTGCTGGCACACAACTTTACATTTTGGTGTTTCATGTACAAATTCAGCGTCTGCTGCCCTTAAAGAATAAACTGTCCATATTACATTTAAAAAAAAATGGTAAGCTGGTAACATTGCAGTAGGAATACCTGCCAGACCAGCAGCAGGTTCATAGTTACTAGGCATCTCATCCAAAGGAGGACACACTCATGAGTACAGCACCCCCTTCCCCCCTTAAACAAGTTACTGCAATTTCAGCACTCCATATACATGGTGTGGAAATAGAATCCACAGCCATCTGCACCAAAGGAAAGTATGCTACCTGTTGTGCTACTAACTGCTTTTAAAATTTATTGCACAAAACTAAACAAAACAGTTACACGTTGAAAACAAACAAACAGCAACTGTAAGTTTCTCTTGTCTTGAAACTCAACATTCCTTGAAAATGCATGGAAACTCATCATTCCTTGAAAATGCACAGAAGCTCAACATTCCTTGAAAATGCACAGAAGCCCAACAGTCTTTGAAAATGCACAGAAGCTGAACATTGTTTTTAAATGAACAGAAACTCAACATTCTTTAAAAACCCACTGAAACTCAACAGTCCTTACTGATGACAGTTTGGCAGTTGGTGTAGATTATTCAGGCGCTAGTATCCTATATTGAAGGTACAGGGTTTGAGCTTGAATGGGCTAATCAACTTGCCATTCCTACCTGGGGATTACACACACACACACACACACACACACACACACACACACACACACACACACACACACACACACACACACACACTCTTGTTTCAGGAACGATCTATTTGGAACACACACTGCTCTCTACTAACGTATTTCAGGATCAGGTCATTCTCCATATTAATCCAAAACAATATCCACGCTTGTTTCTTGAATTGCACTCTCCATTTCAGTTTGAATGTGTGTGTGTTATACCACAGATGCTACTAAGGACGCACTCTGCAAGCATCATTAAAAAAGTGTAACACACACACACACACACACACACACACACACACACACACACACACTGCATTCTTAAAGAAACAAAAGTTTTGTGGCAGCCCCAGCCAGTGGACACCCCCTTCCCCAGCTGGTGGACCTCCCCAAGTCAGTGGGCCCTAAGTCACTACCTTCGTCACCTAGTGCTGGATCTGGCTTTGTCCAGAGAGCCTATCTGATAAACAAATTGGTATTATTATTATTATTATTATTATTATTATTATTATTATTATTATTATTATCATTATTACAACAGCAATAAAGTACAACACTGAAATATTACTTAATTGCAATAGTAAAACAGTTAGAAGAACCACAGTACTAAATTCAGGTCTATATTATAGGTTCATAGGTTGGTACTAGGTGATTGGCCCTAGGGCCTATACAAGCCTAGCCATAACAATTCCCTGGATATTTCTTCCCACAATATTTACTTCTCTGGACCCCTGTCTAGCAATGCGACTGACATGATCCCGGGGTGAATTTCCTATCTCCCATCCAATCATCAAGGTTCCTTTTGAAGAGGGCCAATGAGGCACTCTGCTTGACATGTATGGGCAGTCTATTCCGGAGTATGGGGAGTCTCTGGGTCAGGAACCTATCCCTCCAGCATGTTTTGTTCATTGTGATGACAAGGTTCAGATCCCTGGAGCATGTGGCTCTGAGGGATTGGGATTTCTTTAAGTGGAGCATGCCCAACAGCTCAGGGTTTGACATAGCCTTGTATGTTAAGCAGAGATCACCTCTGAGTAGACGATATGCCACAGAGTATAGCTGGAGTTTTTTTAGACGGTCAGCATATGGCATCTGCTTTAGGCCTGTGATTTTTTTAGTGAGGTATTTCCCTGGCCTTTCCAGCTGTTGCAGATGTCTTGTGAGGTACATACCAAATGGGGCATTATACTCTATAATGGGTCTAATGAGAGATGAGTACAGTGGGACAATGACCTCCTTTTTTCTGGATGAAAAGCCCTTAGTGATGAGGTGTGCCACATAGAAGGATTTCCAGACTGTTGTGGTGATGTGGTTATTGAAAGTGAGACCACTGTCCACTGTTATATTCTCGAAAGCCAACAATGTTGAATCTGACATTGTCGACACAAAAATATTGAATGCTCAGAATCTCGAGCGTGTTAACAGAAATTTCCGTAAGGGGAGATTTCCATTTACTGCAATGTAGTGCTGTCTTGGAGTTGGTATATTTAAGTAGCGAGGGTGTGGGGGGTGCAGAGGGGCAAGACCCCCTGCTTCAACCTGTTAGGGTAGTTTTTTTTTTTTTTGTCTTTTTATAAGGTCAGTGTTTGAAGACATCGACCATATGGTGTCGACCATATATTGTTCGATGTTTTCAAACGTCGATCTTATAATCTAGACCCCTAAATTCAATGATTCAACCAAAATGCGGTTGGCAAGATAATAAGTTAAAAAAGAGACAATGATTTCACTATATGTAATAAACCAGCAGTAAAACTGATCACAATCATGCAGCTAAGCTAAAGCATAAGGCAGTCAAATTTATCTGATCTATCCATAGATGAAAAGGTTGCCTTACCTATTTTAGACTAGGCTCTTGCATTGGTTATCCAACAGTATTAAAACTGCTGCACTGAACAAGCCCCCCATAGAAACCGGTCATTCAAAAATAGACACACCAAAAGGTTTTTGGGTAGCTCCTTAGCATGTGGTCCAGGAGACCACTGAAGAGCCTGGTCCCATTTTTCCAGACCACTGTCTGGATAAGTTATTGTTCAGATTTGCATAGCTGGCAAATATAATCAAACTCTAGACTACAGAAAACAGTTTTCTGACAGTTCATAGCTTTAATTCTCTGTACCAACTGCTAATATTTCACTAGAACCCTACCTCAGGCCCTAGAACCCTACTTCAGGCATCTGTTATGTAGAAGCTTCAACTCTCACCAGAAACTGGAACACTGCAGAACCAGTCCTAGGAAGCAGGTGAAGTCCTTGCAATATATTGAATAAAGTAGGAACCCAAATGAAAAAAGGGCTTTGTAGTTTTTTGTAGTCTTTGTTATTTTTGGAGCAGCCTAGCAGTGAACATCCTTATGCTAATTTGTTTGGTTGTTGATGACTGTACACATCACTACTTTTAGGCATCAGAAAACCCTGCAGTCAACAGGGTTTGGTCCCTAAGACCAATTAAAGGTTGCTCATCGTATTCTGATACTTTCTGAGACTATCTGCAAATATACAGAGCTGAGTATATATTTTTTGGTTATAAAGTTTGTTAATTGTTGCTTAGATCTTAGTTGAAACTGTTGTCTCACTGTTCTGAGAGACTGATCAGCAAATATACAGAGCTGAGTATATTTTTTTTGGTTTTAAAGTTTGTACTGTTAGTTGTTGCTTAGATCTCTGTTGAAACTGTTTTGTCCCACCCACCCACTCCAGAGAGCACCCCTGCACTACCAGGCTATAACTCATACCACACTTTTCGGCCATGTAACCTGGACCGAAACACCAAAGGCGGAGATGTGTCCATATTCATTAAGGATATCCACACCTCCAGGCTAGCTGCTCAGCATAATATATCTGAGGTTATCCAAGTGCAGCTAACTCTGGGCAAAACTGCAATCCAGATTGCTACAGATCCCCCACCATGCCCCAGGATTCCCAGTCCTCTTTTCTTGATGTACTGGAAAATATTAGGGTTCAACCAAACACCCTAATAATGGGCAACTTCAACTACCCCACCATTAACTGGGAAAACTACTCATGTACCAACTACTTAGCGCAACGCTTTCTGGAATTCATAAACTAAAATTCCCTAGATCAACTTATCCGCACCCCCACCAGGGGCAACAATATCCTAGACCTAGTCATTACCAACATGAGTGACCGGTGTTCCACACCTGAAGTCAACTCCTCATTGGTCCGATCCGACCATAAGCTTATCACCCTTGATATCCACATCCCTCCCCCACCACCCCATTAAGGAAACCGCAGTAAAAAAATTCTCTAAAGCCAACTTCATGCTTCTTAAGACAGAAGTGGTGAACTTCATGACACCCATGCAGATGGACAATACAGTTACAACTGCTGATTCCTACACAAATGCACTCTATAAGCACTTACACGAGTGCATGGATCGTGCTATCCCAAACAGAACCAAGACGCTATCTTCCAAAAAAAGGAAGCCAATCTGGTGGTCCCCTGCCATAAACAAACTGAACAACAGAAGGAAGAAACTGTTGCAAATGAGAGTAAAATCCCATGAGTGGAGGAGCTCCCTAGTCAGCTTCAGTAAGAAGCTGAGATCCCTTATAAGATCCTCCAAAGCTAGCTACGAAAACAAAATCACCACCAAATCCAAGAACAAACACAAAGCATTCTATAGCTATGTCAAGAATCTAGATGGCAACACTCAGATCTGCTCTGAGTTACAGCACAAAGACACGAAAATTACAGAACCAACTGATATTGCCAACATCCTGGCAGATAGGTTCAGTGCTAACTTTACCCCCCTCTCACCCCCTAAAGGGCCCATATTTATACAGGAAGAATGCAGAGTCCCTGTAATCACAACTACACAGGTAAAAGCTGCACTCTCTGAAGCCAAGAGATTTATTTGACTTTTAAACAGAGAAAATAATGCTTGTTCTTGTGTTTCTTCATCCCATTAGTGATACTGACTAAGTAGCCATTCAGGGATTTCAAATAATCAACGTCCATTCTTTATAGGTTCATAGGTTCATAAGTAGGTACTAGGCTACCAGCCCAAGGGCCTATGTAAGCCTAGCCAGCAAGGTTCCATAGCTTACGTCACTTGTTGTACTACAAAACAAATTCAGACTGTCAATGGACAGGACAACATTAAGTGGGTATCTGTCAAGAAGCCAGCTTCATGATTTCAGTAGATTTGCTGTGAGCTCCCTAACTCTGTTAAACTCAGTGTGACCACCTGAGTGAGTTAGTCCTGTTGGCAAGATATTGTTTCCAATAAAAAACAGATGATATATTCCTGAATCGTTTTATGTTGATGGGAAACCCCATTGATTTTCTAAAATCCTGCAAGGACTTTCTGATTTTGTTTCTCTTAATGGACCATTTGATTTTGTTAATGCTTCAAGGGCCTTCTGTCTTCTTTTTTCCTGCTTTGTGTCCCCTGCATCAGTTATTTGGGAAGTCGACCTTATTAATGTGGTTGGGTCCCATAATTTTAATTCAATGTACTAAAGATCTGACTTTAGTAATCCTGCTCTGGACTTGTCCTCTTTATTGTGTTGAGCCTTTTGGACTACCTGCCTCTGTTATTTTTGTTGCAATATCCTTAATCAACCAGGAACAACAAACAAGAGGCAAACGTTAATACAGCCTGGATTCCACAAGAACACAGTCAGGCAATAAGTATGTAATGTAGATTTAATCCGCAAAAACTAAAAACACTAAAAACAATAACAATTCATAAATGTATATAATGTGCTACAAGTTAAGCGCTTTCATCCACTTCCACTGTGGACTTCATCAGAACATGTAGCACTACATTATAACTGTTTAAATACAACATTTTTTGTGCCAATAGGTTTATTCAAAAAATTAAAGCTATATGCTTCCAAAATACTTTTGCGTACTGCTGCATAACTAAACTCGTACATTAATTCTGACAAATCATCACAAAGATTTCAAATATACTCACACATAATAATATACATCAATCAACAGAATAAAAAGTGGATATTAAACTGAGGTGCACCCTATGACTAAATTACTAAATCCAGATTCTCGTGCCCTAGCTACTAATATGGGCTTGACTGGAATATTGTGATTTAATCCTGGGGGCGGTCATAGCATCAGGCAGCAGTTGCCACTTTACTTCCTTCTGTCCCAATATAGTCTTTATATCACCACCTCTGGGATTCTCCTTAACTTGTTCTAAAATACCAAATTTAAAATTATGGTTATTCCCCCACTTCTCAATATGCCTATATAAGGCATTATTTTTGTACTGTTTCCTGATCCTATATAAATGATCATAGATCCCATTCTTGAGGCACCAGTCAGTTTTTCCCACATAATATCCAGAACATACTGTACATTTAGCTAAATATATTACGTGTTTGGTGTTACAATTCCCTATTTTAAATGTAACCATAGTATTGTTAACGTTTCCCAAAACTATCTTGTCATCTTCTAATATAGCATGGCATTGTCCACATGCCCCACACTTCCTAGTATGACTGTTCCTATTGTTCATCCTGGTTATCTCCCCTCATTGTTCCAGTCTACTCTTTATATTCTGTCCAGTCTTATAAACAAAAAAACTGGTGTCTCCCCCCACAAGTTGTGTGATATTCTCATCGGCCATAAGAATGTTCCAGTTGTGTGTAATAACTTTTTTAACCTGATTTACATAAGGGCCATACTCTAATATACAAGCACAATTAAAATGTACTTCACTGTCAACAGATGTTGTACTAAGGGGCGGGTTCTGTAATGTTCCCGTGCCTAATAAAGGTTTATATTTACCTCCCCATTCACTTATAACATATCTAGTGATGTCATATATTAATCCTTTAGGGTATCCCCTTTCACTGAACATACTTCTTATAAAATTAATTTCTTGCACCATATCCTCATATTGAGACGTCATTCTGGCAGCTCTAATACACTGCCCTTTTAATATGTTCTTCACTAAGCCTCTTGGATGGTTACTTGAATATTCCAAGTAGGTATTACTAAATGTATCCTTCTTATGGATACGATACTTAAAACCAGTAGGTGTGTGGCTAACAAGAGTATCCAGATAAGCTATACTATCAGTGTTGTAATTGTAGGTGAATTTTAAATATGTACTGGTATTATTTAAATATTCAATAAATTGCTTAAATCTATCCAGGGAATCATCCCATGGGATGAAAATATCATCCAAAAAGTGAGTGTAGTATCTAATACTACCAAAAAACTCACTCATGAATACATGTTTATCCTCCCAGTCAAGCATAGCCAGGTTGGCAAAGATGGGAGCACAAGCGGCTCCCATCGCTACCCCTCTGGTCTGCCTATAATGTTCTCCTTCATAGAAGATGTAATTATGGTCCAGTACAATAGACATACATTCTACAATGAGGCTGACACTGTCCCATTCCATACCACCATATTTTCTAATACTATTACAATTCATTAATTCAATGTACTAAAGATCTGATGTTAGTAATCCTTCTCTGGACTTCTTGAGCCTTTTGGACTACCTACCTCTGTTATTTTTGTCACAATATCCTTAGTCAGTTAAATGTATTTGGTCCAATTATGCTCCAAGACCATAGGGAGCCCCACAGTACATCTGCCTTGCTAGTGTCCAGTTTGTTCTCCATTTTGTCTGCCTACAGTATGGTCCAGTTGTTGATCTACTTATTTATTTTATCATTGCCTGCTGGACAAATTAACCACAAATCTGTACTCTTTGTCTTTTATCTCCCCCTACTGACACTGTGGCTGAGAGTCTCTGATCCTGATCAGCTCTGTTCATTCACAGTCTCACAAAGATGTTTTTGTTCTATTTTAGACAATCTGGTCCTATCATTTACCACTGTTTCTCAAAGGTTTAGTTTACTGCTTCTCTCCAGACTAACTATGTTTTACATTCAGCAGCGAATGCAGATGAACTGCAGCCTGGGGACAGAGTACTATGTGTGATCAGTGAGTATTTAGGTAGGCAAATTATATAATAATACTAATATAAAACACAAACAAGCTGTTTGACCCTTGTGAAATTGTTTTTCAGATGTGTTAATGTCCATTATACCATGACTCCCCATTAATATTCCAAAACGTGCACGCTGATTGGCCAGCGCATTGTAAATCGACTTATACTAATGGAAAAAGGTCCGGTCGCCCGAACTTTTTCCATTAGTATAAGTCTTTTTTAAAACACTGTCTCGCTATGTTAAAAGAGTTTAACATAGCGACACAGGTTTAAAAAAAGCAACGGAGATCTCAGTTGCTTTTTTTAAAGCTGTCTCGCTATGTTAAACTCCTTTAACATAGCAACACAGTGTGTAAAAAGCAACGGAGATTTTGCTTTCTCCGTTGCTTTTTTTTTAAACCTGTCTCGCTATGTTAAATGGGTTTAACATAGCCAGATAGCTTTAAAATAAGCAACGGAGATCTCCGTTGCTTATTTTAAAGCTGTCTCGCTATGTTAAACCCATTTAACATAGTGAGACAGGTTTAAAAAAAAAAAAGCAACGGAGAAAGCAAGATCTCCATTGCTTTTTACTGTTTCGCTATGTTAAACGGGTTTAACATGGCGAGACAGCTTTAAAATAAGCAACGGACCCGTTACTTATTTTAAAGCTGTCTCGCTATGTTAAACCCATTTAACATAGCGAAACAGCAAAAAGCAATGGAGATCTTGCTTTTTCCGTTGCTTTTGGCCACAGCTCTGATGTACTGCGTAGGCATGCGCAGTACATCAGAACTGCCGCGGATACCAGACAGCTGCGGAAGGGCAGCAAAGAGGCATTATACAATGCCATTATTTAAGAAAAGTAATTATTTCTTTTCTTAAATAATGTCATAGTATAATAGCAATAACTCACTTCTGGGTGTAATGCGATTTACCCACGGTTGTCTTTGTTTGGTCCCTTCGGGCTTCGCCCTCAGGACCAAACCATGCCAACAGTGGGTAAATCCCGCATTACCCACACCCAGGCGTGGGTTATTGCTATATTCCTGACTGATAAGACAGATGAAAGTAATTAAGTTAATGAGATACATGGCATTAAGTAATGCTGCTTTTTAAATGTAACCTCTTTGCATGATTTTGGTTATTAGTACATTTAGTATCTCTAATACATTAATATTCATGCATTGTGTCACTTTAGAGTTCAGTGAGTGTTTGACCAAACATTCCTGACTATTTGGACTGATCACTGTTTAAATGACTAGACACAAAGTCATACTTACTTTCCTCATTAATGTACTCAGTCCAACTCTTAACCAATAAATTTTTATCACTATAACATATACTTATTTTTTGACAATGTGCTTTCACGTTTGTTAAAAATCTAAATACATTTTTAGCACCATTCTTCCAAACGTCTGCAGTCTTGTTTGAAGGGACAAAGAAGCAGCAAATCTTGTAGCAGTAAAAATGCAATTTTCATTGTTCCCTTGTTTATGTATGTATGTATGTATGTATGTATGTATGTATGTATGTATTTATTTATTTATTTATTTATTTATTTAGCTTTTAATGAATTGTTTATTTGATTTGTTTACCAGAAAAGACTGACTGGCAATACCCCTTTTCAGCAGGCATCTGGGGAGAAAAATTCCACATTAAACTTATTTGAAGAAGCATTCAACTGGAGTTAATGGTATATATATGTATGTGTATATATATATATATATATATATATATATATATATATATATATATATATATATATATCTTCAATGAATACATACAGTTTACTGCTAAATGCATACATACCATACGTATATACATAAATTAAAAACATTTAGCAATTAGAATGCCTGTAGAGTGTACCACTTCCTGAGTTCTGCAACCGGAACAAAACTAATATACTTCACCTTATATGGATTTGTTCACACAAATCTGCTCTGTAATCTCTTTAAAAAAAGAAGCTTTTCCCATAAAAAATCTACATTTAGAATCAACCTAAAAAACAGAGAGTACCATTGCATCTCACATTGCATCACCCTGAAGTATCTACTCTGGCAAAAATAAATAATTAAAAAATTACAAATTTAAATTAATCTAGCATGCGTTTGCCCATAAAACTACTGCATTATCCATCATGAGATCAATTCCAGGAAGAGGCATAAAATCCAAAGACATAAACATGCTGGAAATAGCAGAAGTTAACAACAACTACAGGTGGAGAGTCATCTCCCACCATTTCTTTATACAGTGTAACAAATTACATTATAATAAAAATTCTCAGAATATTTTCAAAATGAAACTCAAACTGCACATAACCACTTAGAGAGCCTGTGGATGCAGTCCCACTTATCTAAATTCATACCGACTCCAAAAACAACTGTAATGTCCAGATGCTGTTATGTGCTTATGGACACAGACTGTACCTATACAGTATGTTATGATATTGCCCTTATTGGTGTTGCCCAATGCTCTTGCACAGCTACTGATACAAAAATCACTGTCAATATATTGAAACGGGAATGTCCTAATACTGTGGTAATACCCTACTACACATACTTACAGCAGGAGCATTTTTATCTCTCTGTATTTTCAGAAATTACTGTTGCATACCACTGTGGTAACCTGGTGAAATGATAAAGCAATGCTGCCATAATTTGTATTTAAAGATGACAGTTGGAGTAATGTTTATTCTGTGTTGTTACACTATGGATGCAAACATAGAAAATATTTTTCATACTTTTTCTAGTCTTATCATAAATCAGTTTTATTGAATACTGTATATGTACACACACACACACACACACACACACACACACACACACACACACACACACACACACACTGGCACCTACCGCATAGTATAATGCTGCCATAACATGAATGCAAACCTAAAATGCATATTCCTTTTTCTTAATGCCTAGTGGTTTGTATATATAATTATTGCATTACATCTTTTCTCCCAGAGGGTATACTGAAAATGGACATTGTCTAGTGTCCGGTGGATAAGTAAATAAAACATAAGTAAATAATAAATTCCATAGCACACCAAGTTTTTTATTCATTTATTGGTGTCACTAAAATAGATAAATCAGCATTTCATTTCATACGCTGAATGTTCCAATGCAAAATGTTCATATGCAAAAGCATATGAGTGCTGTCAGACAAGTTTTATGTTTGATAAGTAAATATTTGCATGTCACAAAAGTCAGTTCTGTACTCACAATTCCTGCTTGATGACATTTAGAGAATTGTGTTTCTGAATGCAAGAATGTTTGTGAATACACAAAATGTAGGAAATGGGATTTAGAATAGCCAGAGTGCACAGTAACATTGTTATGGCCAGGGTTGAGTCACTGTGTTTTGGTAGCTACACTGAAAGTATGTGCAAAGAAGGAAAAGGGCCATCATGGTGCACAATATATGAGAATATATAAAAGCAAACTTCATATGTATAGGGAACAAAAAGTTGACACGAAAACTATAGCTCAGCACAAAAACCAAGAACAGCATCACTTTGTACAGTGCTGGTATTTACAGATCTTCAGCAGAGGAGGAAAAGAAATTTAGCAAAGCACTGTTGAAAGCATTTGGTAAGATGATAGAAAAACTTCATGTTTTCTAATTGGGGGACTGCTGTGTGCTAAATGTAGCCTGCAGTCTCCCATCTGTGGTGCCATTTAGGGGCAGGAATCTTCAGTACTCTGCCCTGGTGTACTTCTGGCAGCACTCGCTAACAAGGTTAGTATTGCAGATATTAATGGAGAGGCTTAACAAATGTGAAACTGGTATCCTGCGTTGTTCAGTGGAAAGATGGATTTAGATTCTATCTCTAGCAGTGCAAGTACCTTACACACCAAGAAGGCAATGAATACATGACTTAAATTAAATTAGATGAATGAGCAGTGGGTGGAGCTAAGACTTACCATAATGCAAAGGATCGTTGCCTGAAAGAAAGAGCAGACCACTGCAATTCTTAAAAGAGATCAGTCATAAAACTAAAAGACACTACAGCACTCCAAAGTTATAGGGCAAAGCTTTTTGTCAAATCTCTGTTTATTACATTTTTCAGTGTGCATAACAAAAGCAAGCCAAAAAACAAGCAACCATTTGCTGAGCTTTTTAAAATATAGAAAAACGAAGCATTCCACAGAAAACACAATATAACAATACAACAATGCAAATGTGTAGACTGAGAAGATAAACAGTGGAGATTACAATAAAAGAAGAACATATACTTAGGATGGAATGGAATGAAGAAAACAATCATGGGAACTGGTGAGATAAACAATCATAGGAACTGTTAGACAAACAAAGTAAGACCGGGACTATATAGATTAGTTAGAAATATGCAGGCATCATGAATCAGCTGTTCTCTGGAAACAATGGGAGGTGAATGACAGTCAAAATTAAAATCAGAGGAAGCTTTGAGATGGTGTGTTACATTCATATATTCATCTATTTTCCATACATGTTTTATCCAGGTCATGCCTGCAAGGAGCCAGAGCCTTTCCAGGAAGTAACATGTACAAAAGAGGGACCAATCCCTGGACTGGATATAGGTCCATCAGAAGGCACATGCACTGCCACACATCCACACTTACAGACTTAGAGGTAATTTAATGTTGCCAGGGCATAAAGTAGCATTTATTTATTTATTTACTTACTAATTTTTCTTATACAGGTTAGTTCCATTAGTCACATACCTATTGATAAGGAAGGCCTGATGTGGCATTTATACAGATGGGAAAAATTTGGCTGTAACACTGGGGAAATTCTCCTACTTTGTCAGTAAGTGGTGATGAAGAGCACTTCCTGATGGAGATGGAACAGGCTGTACCCAACATGATGGAGGCTGCTGTGTCTGAAAAAGTTTCTGCTGCTTTGGTTTGTGGTGTTTCTTAAAACTGTTGCTTCTTTTAGATTATCTGACGAACAGCTGGTGCAAATGTTTGATGAAGAAGAACCTGCCACTACAGTCGCAACTGACTGGGGCAGTATTGTAGAGCAAAAATATCAATTTTCTGCTATTGATTCTTTTACTTTAGGGAGTTTTTCTAAGGAGAATATGAACGAATAAGGAAATGCTGACATGAATCATAAATCTGCTAAAAAAAATTTGCGATTTTGCCTCCACTTCTAACTTCAGAAGGATGAGCAAAAAAGAAAAAACTCTTACATATGCTTATGTGACTGTTCAAATGGTTTCTCCAGCACCAGTGTTCTGTAGAGGACCCATATGGCCTATGGTTCATTTATCTATACTTCTGGACATTAAACTGGACATTTATGTTTTATGGAATGATATAAAGCTGTTAAGCTTTCAAGTTGCTGATATTCATTCTAGTATTAATTTAAGGACAGAGACACTGCTAACTACTTTTTAGAGTCATGCCTTAGCCTGTATGTTTGTGGATTTATTTAATGCAGCTAAAATGCCCTGCCATGAAAAAATCAAATATTATGTCTGAAATATATTTCCAAGTTAAGAAAGAAAATCCATTGCACTTTAGAATTGATGACGTTTGCAAACAAGAACTTGAAACATATTTAAGTTGATATTGTGTTTCTTTACTAATGCTGTTAAATGCTAGCTGCAAGGACCATTTGGACTGGAGGGCAGGAAACAGTTATTTTACCCTACAAAAATACAAAAATATATTCTTGCCCAGTGTTTGCTATAAGGGGGCTATAAAGGTATCCTTGAATATGGTGACAGCCTAATTTTTTTGTGGGGTCATCTGGGCAAGTTAATTAGTACCTGTCCACTGAAACATTATACTCAGTGTAGTGAGAAAGAGCTCAGTATACTGGAGCACGTATTGATATTTTTGATCTAAATGTAATATGAGGGCCACATTTGGTTTGATTTTATTTCTTTGCCATCTTCCTTTCCTGCACAGTCAAATAATCCTCCTGCAGATTCAGGTTCTCCTGTTATATCTCTGGTTCTACAGCTTTTATAACTACATTTTTACAGTATCTGAGGAACGTATAAACATGCAGAATTTAGACAACATTCAGTGCCTGGCAACTTAGCTGATAGGGAGAAACCTGGTAGAGTGCTGCTTGTTGCAGAACAAGTTTCCACTAACGACATATACGATACGATAAGGATAGTGAGGCAAGGCGATAACAGTTTAGAGTCATGTGAAGTGGATACAGTAAAAATGGAGGTCACCATTATTTAAAGTGCACATAATGTAACAAGGCTGAATAATGCAAAATCAACCCAAAACAAGGACCCGAGTTAAAATGTAAAAAACACCTTGCCACCAGCTATGACAGACTTCAGAAGGAGAAATAAAGGCAATGTATCAATCATTAAAATTTAACGCTTTCATTCCACTTTATTAAACAGCAAAGCAACTTCTTCAGAAATAATACAGAGCATAATGAGTAGATTTAAATATCCCTCCATAACTGCTAATAACCAATCATTAAACACCATGAACAAATTTCCTGTGATGTCACTGGTTAAAAACCAGGAAATATACATCCTTTAAAAGGAAATAAGAAATGCTGTGATTTAAAAAAAATAGTATAAAAGTATTATAAGAAACATATTGTAATCACCTTTTACAACTTAATAAAAACAAAGAGCACTGTTATTGTATTGTTCAATCCTTTGCTGGATTTTTAACACTCTTGATGTTAATGTGTTCATTAAGCCCTGGAAACTTATCTGACCTTAGTGAAATCTGCTGTTTCATTTCCCTGGTCTCCAATACCTTGTTGCAGCCATTCATAGAGTTTAATTTATTAATTCCCTCAAGCGCCGAAAAATGAAATTTCCTAAACCCATTGCAAACTAAACTGTTTGCTTAATGCATTTGTGTTATCTTTATCTTTTATGGCTTTCACGTGTTCCCTTATTCTAACCTTCAGCTTACAACACTCTTACCAATATGAAACTGTCTACATGTGCTACATTCAGCAACATATACTATATTATTGCTGTTACAATTAAAAAAAAACTTTTGCTTCAAAAAACCTATTAAGATGAGTAAATGTATTATTTTGGTGTA
Source organism: Protopterus annectens (assembly GCF_019279795.1). Classification (NCBI taxonomy): domain Eukaryota; kingdom Metazoa; phylum Chordata; order Ceratodontiformes; family Protopteridae; genus Protopterus; species Protopterus annectens. The sequence goes on from NC_056726.1 coordinate 1,404,364,268, forward strand.
TCTAATAAACCTACACTGCCTACATAATCTGCACACAAAGGTACCATTCTTTTTAAACTCTAATACATTGTTGTACTGAGGATAAACCTTTACGAGTATCTTAACTCATTACATCCAAGTGATGCCTCCAGGTCCATCTGCAGTTAACTCCTACTGACGCCTCTAGGTGTCAAATATTACCTGTTCATATTTGCATCAATACTTCCAAAAACATGCTATGTACAAGGTTTTAAAAGATTTTATCTTAAAGCTTACACAATAGCAAATTCAATTGCATTAATATTTCACCTCTGCCTAGTGCAGGTAAAGAGACATTCATTGTTATTTTTATGATATTAATTTATATAGATATAATTTTCACATTTTTCTAAATATCTCAACAACCAAGTAACAAAGACATAACTCCTTACCCTCATATGAAAACTCTCAGTTAGATGAATAAAATGCTGCAAACAGTATGTATGTAACTTGAGTGGTTGCTGAGATATTGTGTGTTGTTTACAAAATATTACAAATGTAAAAGTTACTGTGTTTATTGTGACTTATTTTATTTTATTTATTTTATTTTACATTTGTTAACCAGGAAAGTCCGACTGGACACATACCCATTTTCAGCGGAGGCCCGGGGAGAAAAGCTCCAATAGCATGTCATAAAGAAATTACACAAGAATATCATACAGAGATATAGGTGCCATAGAAACATACGTTATGTATAGATTAACAATTCCTTTAGTAAAGTCAGCATACAGCATTCTAGTAGTAGGGTTTATATAGAATATAAAATATAAACACAAGAAAGAATTTTTTTGTCTTTCTAAATTATGAGAACTCTCAAAATGTTGTTACAGAAATAACCAGTGGCTTTACAGTGAAAGGAATTAGGGGACCTTTAGTAGAATCCTTGAACATGGTACTGGTGCAAATTAACCTGGGGAGTAGCATGAACAAAGCCAATTGTTTGAGAAGTGGGTTCTCAGGAGTTTCTTAAACTGAATAGTGAAGGTAGTGGAGGTTATTTGACTTGGTAGTGAGTTCCAGATTTTGGCAAAAGTGCAGGCAAAGAGAGATTTCCCAGCATCATTTCTGTGTCTGATAATTATTAGGTTCTGAAAACTAGATCGTAAGGCTCTGGTAGGGATGTGGGGGTTAATTATATTTTGAATTGCAGGTTTTTTTTCTGGAAGGTCGAAGAGATTATGTGCTATTGTGAGTTGATTAAACAGAAGTAGTTGAGATTGCTTGAACCAGTTGAGTTGGTTAAGAGCGAGACAGTAGTGGGATTTGTATGAGGTTTCAGTAGCAAACTTGGCTATTTTGTTATAACAAGATTCCATTTTGTTCAGATCACTCTGGCAGAGATTAGTAAGGATGGGAGAGGCATAGAAAAGGATGGATAAGAGATGAGTTCTTGCAATAGTAGCTTTGGTTTGTTTAGTTATAAAGTGTTTGTTCCTACAGAGAAGCCCTAGTTTTTTATTAACTTTCTTAATGGTTTGTGCTATATGGATGTCAAATTTGAGGTTATTGTCTATTTCTACACCTAAGAGTTTAGTTTGTGCAGTTGGAGTGATTTGAATGTTATCTTTGGAGTGAATGGTGAAAGTGTTGTTGGGGGTGGCATGACCTGGGTTGAAAAGAATTAATTTCGTTTTTTTAGGGTTAAGAATAAGTTTGATGTTTGTGAACCATGTTTTGGCTAGAGTAAAAGTGTTTTGGGTGAGGATTTGCAGTTCCTTTAAGGTGGGGGCGGCACTTATAAGGGTGGTGTCATCTGCGTATTGTACTACTGATGCTGTGAGTGAGGAGGAATTGATTTGGTTGGCGAATAGTGTGAACAATAGTGGGCCAAGGATGGATCCTTGAGGGAAACCTATGGATACTGGTAGCAGGGGGGACAGGTGGTCATGCCATAGAACTGCTTGCTTTCAACCAGATAAGTAGCTAGTAAACCATGATATAGTGGAGGGGCTGAGGCTTAGGGTAGACAAAGTTTGGAGAAGAATTTTATGGTCTACCCTGTCAAAGGCTTTAGATAAGTCTAAGAAAATGGGAGATACAAATAGTCCGTTGTTTCTATTGTGGTTAACTATATCTGTAAATGATAGTAATGCTGTGGTGGTGCTGTGGAATGGTCTAAAGCCATGCTGAGTTTTGGAGATTAAGTTGTTTTGTAAGAGGTACCAAAGTAGTTGGGAATGTACAACTCTCTCTAATATCTTGGATAGAGGTGAGAGTATTGTGATTGGGCGGTAGTTAGTGAGTTCTAAGGAGTTGCCCCTTTTGCGCAATGGAATAATGTGTGGTGTTTTCCACAGGGTGGGACTTTGAATTCTGCAAGTGACCTGTATATGAGGACGGACATGGGATAGGCTATGGCGTCTGCTGCTATCTGAAGGAATTCAGCTGGTAGGGTGTCAGCAGCTAGTGTGGTTGGTTTGAGTTTCTTAAGGAGCTTTGAAATAATTTTAGTGGGTACAGGGTGTAGGGAAAGTTTGTGGTATTGTTTTGAGTAGTAGGGTGGGTTTTGCTAGCACCTGGTATAGGGCTGCTAGTGGTATTGAGGCATTGGTAAGGGTTTGGACTGTTTCGGTAAAGAACTTGTTAAATTGTGTGGGAATGTTGTCATGGTTGTTTGGTAGTACTGAGTTTGGGGTGGTGGCTTTACCTAGGTAGATTATGCCATTTATTGTAGCCCAAAATTTCTTAGGGTTGTTGGCATATTTTTCCTGCATGTTTTTGTACTAGTAACTTTTGTCTAGTTTGATTTGTTTTTTAGCTTTGTTTCAAAGTTCTTGGTAGGTTTGCCTCAGATTACTGGTTTTGTTCTTTTAATATTGACTCCAGGCCAGATCCCTCTCTTTCATTGTAGTCTTAGTATCTTTAGTTAGCCATGGAGCATAGTTAGCTTTTAGTCTTATAGTTCTGGAGGGGGCATGACAGTTTATGATTTGCAGGAAAGTGGAGTTAAAGTACTGTACGGCATAATCTAGAGATAATTTTAGGGGTGTCCAATTACAGCTTTGTAGTGAATTGATGAAGTCAGTTGTTTTAAAGGTCTTTTTGTTACGTATTACTCTGAGGTTGTGTTGGCTTATGTAATGGGGTCTGTTCCGAATTAGGTAGGTTGGTTGATGATCACTTAGACTGTCAGGTAGACAGCCAGAGTGCCATGCTAGAGTGGGTCAGATAACAGAATCCAGTCTAAGATGGATTTGTGTTTTGAAATTTTGTCCGTTCTGGTTGTGGTGGATATAACTTGGGTAAATCTATGGAGGTTAATGTGGGTAGTTGGAGTGTGGCTAGAGCAGTTCAGTCAGTCAGTATTAAAGTCACCTAATAGTACAGTTTCTTGTGGCATGAAGTAGCATTGCCTCAATGTCCATTGGTGTTAGTGTTGTTAAAATACCAAAGATTATTAATAATAAAAGCTTGATTCTGAGAGCAGGCATTTGTGTTTCTATTAAATTTTTAACTTTGATAGCTACTAAAGTAGCTACATGCCCATTAATTCTAATTGTAATGTTATCATAAACAATTTTACTGGACTAAAATTATTATGCTTGACTATAGTGTCATTAAGTTGTTCAATTTCATTTTTAAGAGCTAGCATTATAGTTGCATTGTGTCTTTTATTCAACATTTCTAGTCCAGTTTTATTGTAAAGTTTAACCAACTGCTTATTTAAAGGGTCTTGATAGGAAATTCCATTGGGGAACTTATACACATGAAGACCCACTGGACCAATATGCAGTTCAAGACATTTATCCAAATAAAGATTATCATATTGCAAATATTTGAATTTAGTTAATAACTTCTCAAGTTTTAATATAAGAGAATTACACTCGAACACTTCTTCCCTGTTCAAATCACTTCGTCCAATGGCTTCAGTTCCTTCTGTACTCCCACCAGTAGAAAAAGGATTGAGTACAGTTGGGAGGGTGGCCTAATGGTTAAGGTGTTTGCCTTACAAACACAAGGTGCTGGGTTTGAGTCTCACAAGGGATAATTGGCTAGGCTTAAAATGGCTTGTAAAGGCAGTTAGCCTAGTACTAATCTATGAACCTATGAACCTACAGTGTTCTCGACAAATTTAAGAACAAACCCAGGTTCCAGAGGACTTCTTTCAACCAGAAGATTGGAACTACTGAAATCGCTTTCATCACTGGGAATACAGTTTAAATGTTCATGTTGTCCGCAGTAATTTCTCAAATTACTGCCTCCAATTTGACCACACAATCCATTCAGAGCTGTGTGGATTTGTTGGAACTCACTTTGAAAAGTTTGTGAAAGTATTTGTAAGTCTCTGGGTACAGGATACACTCCAACATTCACCTAATAAGATAAAGATAACGCAAATGCGTTAAGCAAACATAGTTTAGTATTGGATTTAGGAAATTTAATTTTTCGGTCCTTGAGGGAATTAATGAATTAAACTTTGTGAATGGTTGCAATAAGGTATTGGAGACCAGGGAAATGAAATGGCAGATTTCACTAAGGTCAGATAAGTTTCCAGGGCTTACCAAGCATGTTAACATCAAAAGTATGTTAAACTTAAAAATCCTATAAAGGAATGAATAGTGCAATAACAGTGTTCTTTGTTTTCATTAAGTTATAAAATGTGATTGACAATATGTTTCTTATAAAATCTTTATAATATCTTTTTAAAATCACAGCATTTCTTATTTCCTTTCAAAGGATGTATATTTCCTGGGTTTTAACCAATGACATCACAGGAAGTTTGTTCATGGTGTTTAATGATTGGTTATTAAGGGGCAAAGAGAGATATTTAAATCTACTCATTATGCTCTGTATTATTTCTGAAGAAGCTCCTCTGGTGTTTAATAAAGTAGAATGAAAGCGCTAAATTTTAGTGGTTGGTGCATTGCCTTTATTTCTCCTTCTGAAGTCTGTCATAGTTGCCTATGAGATGTTTTTTACATAATGTAAAAAGAAATTAAGACAAATGCAGAAAAAACGTTAAAAGCAAATGAAATGGCTAGCATTTCTTTATTCTCTGCTAATGTTAACAGGATGATTAGTGACATTTGCCATCTCTTCATTTATAAGGGGTGCAGAAGTCTGTTTCATGATGTAAAATTGGTATAGTGTGCTGTGGTGGGTGAATAAGATTTTGTGTTTTTTGGTCTAGAGAAGTGTTTTGGTATTGCTGTTTTATTTAATAACACCATTCTTAAGTTATTAGATATCTGAATCTTCAGGCCTGGGAGAGCAGTATTCATACACATTCAAACATGTTTTGCCTTTTTACTTTACACACCCCTACTATAGTAGAATATTCACAGCAAGTTAGCTTTTTTGAAAATGTACAACCCTTTTTATTTGTCAGAATGAATATCATTCTTGTTGTTGACTTTAATTGTGATTTTAGATGATTGGGATAGAAAATGTCACAAGATGTTAAGTTGTGTAGAGACTGGATGAATCTAAGTGCCTTAAGTATTAGACAAGGAAGGCCACATACTTATACTATGGGATGCTTGTGGACTATAACTGACTTTTCTTATTTTCCAGCTTGATAGAATGTAATGACTGGCATTATGTTTTGGGTTTTACTTACCATTATGCCACTTGAGATTTTCATGGGTGGTATATCCTACTGCGATCTAGGTAGAGAATGGTATTTTGTAACTGACAGTGCACTGGGTTCAAGATACCTATTGAGATAAAGGGCCAGAGTCAATAGAGCCTACACTAAGTGTACATGATATGTATTCAATAACATTTTTATCACATTTTTTGTGATTTCTAGAGACTCAGAAAGATTACACTATGTGTACATGTAGTCTACACTTTGTGGTAACCTTTATGAATCCCTGTCAATATTTAAAGCTGCAAAAAAATCAGTAGGAAAACTGAAACAAGGAGGAAGAAGGTGTGAGTTATGTCTGCGTTGTCTGTTCACTCAGAACAGTGTACACAATGTAGATGTTATTGAATCCTGGAGAAGAGTATAAAACACTGTTATCAGAAAACTGGTATCAGAACATTGTTCTTTGGATGCTATTATCAAAACACTGTTATAAGAACAGTGTTCTATAAGAGAGTTCATGGACTACCTAGTGAATTTGTTTCAAATATAAATGTCAGCTGGCTTATGTAAGAGAACACAGTAGACCAAGACATATGGAGAGTCAACAATATTTCCAGCACCAGACAAGATATGGTAATCTAGTAGAATCTAAGGATATGCTATGTCATCAGGTGGGCTGGGCTATGTAGGGGCAGAATGTAATAAATATGCAAGATTTATTTGTGACAAAAGGAGGTATTACCAGCACAGCTAGCTGTAACTTTGTAAATAATTATATGTCATTTGTGAATATCAAACTAATTTATATAAGATGCTTGTGTTCATGTGTATATCAAACTGCTCTGTACAGATGTTTGTGTTGAAAAGTTATAAAATGTATCCACAGTGTGCCTACTGGAAGAGAATAGGAATGTACATGCACTATTATAACTGTTTAAATGTATATATTTTAATAGTGGAAACTGGAATACAGAAGGTTAGCCTCAGTCCAGCAAACTTTAGAAAAATATTTGAAACTATACTGCTTTATAGACTAGGCCATAAAAGATGCTATCTCTCAGGTTTCAATGCAGCTAGAGACACAATGTCTGTACTTGGAAGCTATCTGTATTGTCTTTAGCATGAACTAATTGCTACTTTGGAAACATGAAGAAATATCATTGTTTTATGACTTCCAGCAGCTGCCACAGATCTTAGCAAAAGTCCTTGTATGAGAATTTTACAGGACGATGCTAAATGCTACCAGCTATCAGCAATTGGGGGTTTGGCCTGGGAAACAGAAGTCAGATGACCAGAAATGATATAAGTCTGCAAGCTATCCCAGGAGTAATATTTTAGATATTATTTTGAGAAGTCTCTTAGTGAGACAGGACATTCTGCATTATGTCTTGGACCAGACAACAACAAGAAGCACTATTCACCACATCTGCCTTGCTCTAATAGTAAGTTTCTAGGGAACAGCATAATTTTCTTAGATTCAGTCAGGAATATAGTAAAGCGTAGTTTAGATGTTTTTCTTTATTTACAAGTACCAAACAAAAACCAACTAGTAAAAGAGAAAGAAACGCCACAGCAACCTTATTCCAATAGTTTGAAGAGCCTGAACGCAAGTTTATTAATCCAAAAGTCAAGCGTTTTCGCCACAAGCCCCTTGTGGCTTCATCAGAGACAATACACTAAAGTATTAAGAACACATATCTTAAATACTTAAAAACAGGAAGTGACATACCACAATTGACCATTTTAAAAATTTCTAAAAGTACAATTTAAAATAACCAGCGCACCATTATGGAAATAAATAAATACTTTCCTCAAATGGCACAGACAACATCACCATGCAAGCACACTTCAAAACAAACCAAGAAGATTATACATAAATACAAGAAATATAATGAAAAATAGTGGAAATAAATATATGGTGGACATCTGCATAAGGGGATCTATATGGGAAAAAACCTCTAAGGTTTTTACTTTCCTTTTAATACAGGGGTTGTTATTTAAAAAAATCAATTAAAAGTAAATTATTTTATCTGTTCTTCATCTATTGTTTGTTGATATTATTCTTTATTGATAAACAACTTCATTAAGTATTACTAAGCTAAAATAGATGTTTTAAATATTGGAAAAGCAAATCAGCAAGAATAAAAACTATAGAAGAACCACTCAAAGTGAATAAGTATGTAAACATGTATATAGACTAGGAGCAAACCTATCAAGGTAAAGTGTACTTATTTTTCTCTCATATAGCTTCTTAATTTGAGAACAGCAGATATATTGCAGTTTTCATTGAGTCCTGGGACCCTAAAAGCATCTAATTTTAGTTGCCATTCTAGTTCTCAATTCTTGAGTAACAGGGAATAAGGCCCACCTCTGATGGAAGTTGGAATATGGTCGATGACCATAAATTCGAAACTATGACCAGTGTAGGAATGGACATGTTTTACCAAAGCATTTTGGCAATTAACTTTTCTTATTGCATAGTCATGTTCATAAATACCGCAGGGTCCGTGATCGTATTTATGAACATGACTATGCAATAAGAAAAGTTAATTGCCAAAATGCTTTGGCAAAACATGTCCATTCCCACACTGGTCATAGTTTCGAATTTATGGTCATCGACCATATTCCAACTTCCATCAGAGGTGGGCCTTATTCCCTGTTACTCGAGAATCGAGAACTAGAATGGCAACTAAAATTAGATGCTTTTAGGGTCCCAGGACTCAATGAAAACTGCAATATATCTGCTGTTCTCAAATTAAGAAGCTATATGAGATAAATAAGTACACTTTACCTTGATAGGTTTGCTCCTAGTCTATATACATGTTTACATACTTATTCACTTTGAGTGGTTCTTCTATAGTTCTTATTCTTGCTGATTTGCTTTTCCAATATTTAAAACATCTATTTTAGCTTAGTAATACTTAATGAAGTTGTTTATCAATAAAGAATAATATCAACAAACAATAGATGAACAACAGATAAAATAATTTACTTTTAATTGATTTTTTTAAATAACAACCCCTGTATTAAAAGGAAAGTAAAAACCTTAGAGGTTTTTTCCCATATAGATCCCCTTATGAAGATGTCCACCGTATATTTATTTCCACTATTTTTCATTATATTTCTTGTATTTATGTATAATCTTCTTGGTTTGTTTTGAAGTGTGCTTGCATGGTGATGTTGTCTGTGCCATTTGAGGAAAGTATTTATTTATTTCCATAATGGTGCGCTGGTTATTTTAAATTGTACTTTTAGAAATTTTTAAAATGGTCAGTTGTGGTATGTCACTTCCTGTTTTTAAGTATTTAAGATATGTGTTCTTAATACTTTAGTGTATTGTCTCTGATGAAGCCACAAGGGGCTTGTGGCGAAAACGCTTGACTTTTGTTTTTCTTTATTTGTGTGAGCTTCTACTGCAGTGTTACTTTAAATATTTCCTGTGGTTCTGAACTCTGATGTCACTGTGAATATATATTTAGTATTGTCTTGTTCTTTTATTATTTATTATTAAGTATATTTAAACCTTTCATTGTGGCTGATCTGTTTAGAAATATTTAAGTTTTGAAAGTATTGCATATTTATTTGGTGATACTGTGGGGGCCACTATTAATAGCCTTGCTCTTGGTCAAACTACCATTTGTGTTAATACTAATATGACATAGTAAGATTGGACAACCTTTGTTAAGGGCCTTAAGGTAGCTCTCAGGAGTGACTGGTGGCAGTGAAAACTACCTTATAGTCTGGGCAGAAGGGGGCATAGCCAGTAAACCTGTGCCAGCCATTCCCAGGTGTGTGTGTGTGTGTGTGTGTGTGTGTGTGTGTGTGTGTGTGTGTGTGTGTGTAAATCAAACCTCAAAGAGTGTGTGTGTCAGCTACTTGGGCAGGGACAGAAAGCACTGGTTGGACAAAGAGGGTGCTGGAGGTCTTGGCTTGGTCACTCAGCTGAGATCTCAACTGTATGGGTGTGCCAGTGGGGAGTCTTATTGGGGATCTGGAGAAAGTGGAACCAGCCCCGGACTGACTGTGGTCTCTGTGTGCTCTTAAGGGAAATTGCACTTGATGCAGAGAGCTACATCTGGAATACTGTGTGTGTACCTGTTATCCTCTTAGTGAATGTCCCCCCAATGGTGCTCGACCTGTATAGACAATAAGTGGGTTGCAATTCTTCCTTCTGAGCAACGTTCTTCCCTAACTGTTGACCAGTGTCAGGACTTGGAATGGACATTACTACTGTTGAACTGGATAGGTCATTAAGCTTTATGATTAAATATAGTATCCCTGGTGTAAATGGTATTATATACTTTTATGTATATACGGATCTCGACCAAAAGCAGTTATTTTTCAGTACCTTAAATGAATGCTTAAAGCTAGTGTTACAGATGAAAAGTTGCAATCTGTTATAAAATGTATTTTTAAGAAAGATGAGAAGACAAGTATTCAAACTGGCATTCTATTGTTTTATGTAATTCCAGCTACAAAATCTTTGCTAATATGTTGTAGCTGCAGTTACATTTGCCTCTCACAGTTAATAGGCAATGGGGTCTATCACCTTCCAGGATGAAGGGTTTACAGGATGTTACTTATCATCAAAGAGGGTTGTTCATGTCATTAACCAGGGGTGTGGTACTGTTAATTGGTGACCTTTGACATGCATAAAGCTTTTGACAGTTTACTTTATTCTCATACATGGGATATTATGCTGGCTTATCATTTGGTGGAATTTTTTTGATGTTTTCAGATGATATAAGCCATCTTGTGAGTGTACATGGAGGCCATTCGTTGGTTTTCAGTTAAGAGGAGGATGGGAAGGGGAGTCAAACAGGGCTGTTGCCTTGAGTAGTTATATTTTTGTTTAGTTATAAATGGAGTGAAGTTTATATGTGAGACAGAATTACAACACACTCATTGCTGCATTATTCATGATATTCCTTGTTCTCTCTTTTTTGGTTTATGCAGATAATGTTGTTCTGACAGCTAGAAATCATTCCAGCATGGTGCAGTTACTTCACATTGTAGAGTTGCATTTACAGCATGTGGGGCTCTAGCTTAATAAAGATATGTGTTAAGGATTAGGGAAGACCAAGAGAATACGAGAGTTATCTTTTACTAACTAGAAGCTAAAAATCTTTGCTGCTGTTTTTGGACAAGTCTTTCTGAACAATAGTTAGAATTGGAGCAGTGAGTACAAAATGTAGTTTACCATGTGGAAAACATTCAGGTTATCTTTGTGAAAGTAGGTTTATCTCATAAATGAGACCTTAATGTGTATTGTGGGTTATTTTGCTGGGTTATATATGCTAATGACTTAAAAGGAAAGACAAGTGCTAAACACCATTTTTTTTCCTTTTCTGGGAGCTCACGTTTGAACCCTGTGATAAGGTATGTTCTCTGTAATGATATTCATAAAGGTGGCCTCCAATTAGTTCATCCAGGTCTTTTTCTTGCTGGTATTGTTTGCCATTCACAATAGGCAAGGTCATTTTTATGGCTTAACCTGTGCCTGCAATATCAGTTTTTTTGGGATAGAATTTTTATAAATAGAAGTTGTCACTTAACAGGTGTGTTGAAAGATTACCAATGTAGATATGTCTCATGGAAGACAAACATTGCAGGCTTAGAGAAACACAGAAAGCTTTGGTACAAAATAATAATGGCAGATTTTTATTTGCAAGATGGTTATGCTTTCTTAACTGACAGGCAGTTAGTTGGCATCAGATGTAGACATTGACTTTATGCCAACATCCCTGAATGGGATGATTTTCTTTGGCAACTTTCCTTGAATAAGCTGTCTGTTAAATGGAATATGCATTATTACAACATTCAGGCTAAAAGGAAATGCCATGCTTGCGATGATGAGGAAGATGCCATGCAGATTTTTGACATGTCAACGTATAACAGGGTTTAGGGATGAAGTATACAAATGCTTCCCATTATATGAACTTAAATGTTCACATTCACCTAACAATTTGTATGGAGATTATGACACTCTCTGGCATAGCTGTACAGAAGCTATGCACAGAGTTGTGATAGAACTTTGATTATATGGCTTGCTTCCTAGGTGCAAAGCTATTTTATACAACAAAACGTGGATTGTGAATTACCTCATTTCACACCTTCTGTTTTGGTTATGGCAGAAAGGTTGGAGGGATGAATTGTTGCTATATATTTCTTTAGATGTGCCACATGGTATGATTAATTTTGCTTCCTTTTGGTATGCTAATCTACTCTTCTGCATTTGTTTTTATGTTCATCTACAATTCTGTATGTGTGCATATGTAGTTGTAAAGTTATACACACACACACACACACACACATATATATATATATATATATATATATATATATATATATATATATGTTCATAGGTTCATACTAGGCTATCTGCCCTAGGGCATTTATAAGCCTAGCCAGAGTGTGTTTGGCTTTTGCCACCCCTTGGAATGAGTATACTGTGCCCATTTTAAGGTTTAGTTTACTGTACCTCTGTCTAACAGTGACACAGAAGTGACCCCCGGGGTAAACCTACTATCCCCCATCCACTCGTCAAGATTTCTCTTGAAGATAGTCAGTGAGGGGCTCTGCCTAAATGGACTGGGATTTTATTCCAGAGTGAAGGGAGCCTCTGGGTTATGAATCTGTCCCTCCAGAATGTCCTATTTATTTCTGTGCTGAGGTTCAAATCTCTCGCTCACGTAGCTCTGGTGGATTTGGATTTTCTGAGGTGGAGCATGTCCATTAATTCTGGGTTGGACATGGCCTTGTATGTCAGGCATAGATTGCCTCTGAGTAGGCGGTATGCTACTGAGTAGATCTGGAGTTTCTTTACCCGGGCAGCATATGGCATATGTTTGAGTCCCTTGATCCTCTTGGTGAGGCACTTTTTGGGTCTTTCCAATTGCTGCAGGTGTCGGGTAAGGTGCATCCCAAATGGGGCATTATACTCAGTTATGGGCCTGATGAGGGAAGAGTAAAGGGGTACAATGACCTCCCCTAATCTAGATGTGAATCCCTTCATGATTAGGTGGGCAATGTACAAGGTCTTTCTAACCACTTTGGCAATGTGAGTGTCAAACGAGAGTTTACTGTCAACTTGGGTCCCTAGGTCCCTAATTACTTCTTCCGTACTTAATGGATTACCACCTATGTGGTAATTTGTGGGCACTTTGTTTTTCCCAAAGGGTATGACTATACACTTTTTGGCATTTAGTTTAAGGCCATGGCTCTGGCACCAATTTTCCATTTCTATGAGACCCTTTTGAATATATATATTGTATATATACTTTTTTGTGACATTAACCTTTTGTTACAGTGCTTGGCAAATAAAGTTTTTAACAGCCCCTACTCTTTTTGATAAATGCTGAGGATCTTTTTCACTAAAGGCATCTTCAGCTCAGGCAGATGGGACCTTGGTTTAATGTCTCAGCCAAATATGTGCAGCACTCCTTTAATTCTTTGGGTCTGAATGAAGATATGGTGAAATCAGCAAGAAAAGGAGAGTAGTATTGCTGGAACTGCATTTATCTTCAAGTCTTGGTGAGTCCCTCCACGAGGTGCACCCTGTTTTCACAAAGACATCAGTGATATACAGACTATATTTTATACAGCATATATCATAGACAGATGTAGGTTAAGAAAAAAAAAAGAACAGCTGGGTGCACAAGTCCCAGGATATAAAAAAGTGCTCAATCCTGATATGCGCACTGGTGCCAGGACTGGAAAAAATTACAGTGTAGAATGCTCAAGACACGGAAACATTCCTACAATGTGGTTAGACCAGGCTCAGGAGGAGGATCCCTATTGCAGAAGAAAGTAGTAGTCCACAAAAACACAAAAACTAATAGGCCAAAAAGAGCCATAAAGATAACAGAGTGGACTATTGAGGATAAAGAAGAAATTGTGTATTTTTACTATTATGCAAGAAGCTCAGAATTTTCAGATAAAAGATATTCAAAAAGACTGAAAGAAATTAAAGAGAAGAAAAATACTTGCACAAGAAAAAACGCCAAAATCTACAAATGCAAATTTGTATTAATTGATACAACAGAGCCATGAAAAGCATTACAGAGACAAAGAAACTTTGGTACACTTGGAAAAATATGTGACAGAGGAAGTGTGAAAATATAAAGACAAACCTAGAGATTTTTGAAAGTTATAGAAAGACACATAGACATGGAAAAGAAAAAAAAAAAGATCTGATACGGTACAACATTTATGCAAAGGATAGAAACCAAACTAAGCAAAACAAAAGAAGCAGTTCCAAAGATATTTGAAGAGAAACTCAGGCAAAGTCACCCAGATATGGAAAATTACGCAATACAAAAAAATAAGATCACAAAGGGACAATGTAGAACAGAAGATTAGTAAAGAAGAAGTTATAATAAATAGATGAAGTTATGGAATACGATTTAGTCTAGAAAGTCCAACATAGCTTATGTCACAGCATGATGGAACAATGAGTCTCCAAATTAAGGAGACATCTGAAGAAGAAATATTGAAATACACGCACACACATATACATACGAATATTTCAAGCATGGGCATTAATGCCCTTCTAGCTTCCAATATACCAAAACACTTGTATCCATAAGTGTGCAGGCTGTTCTTAAAAATATCCAAACTCATACTTGCATTAATATGATTTGGTAGTCTGTTCCATGCTTCAGTTGCTCTCGTGGAGAACCAATAAGTGCACTTCTCATTCTTATAGAATCTTCTGTTTTTAAATTCTCCAATTCTTTTGGGTGTCTAATATCATGATGGGAATGGACTCCATTCCTAAGTCAAAGTATGATTAAATTTCATGAAATTAGTATTGTTTCATTCTTTGATGTTAGCCAAAAGGGCTCTTCACAGCACCCGCAATATGGCCAATAATGCAATTTGCACAGTGTTACATGAATTGGTAACATATCTAAATACGATTGTAAATTCTTTTTTAAAAGACCAGTTGCTCCTACTACTATTAGAACTGTCTGGGTATCTTTCTTCCATATGGCTCTCATTTCTGTCTGCAGATCAAAGTATTTTATGACTTTGTGTCTCTCTGTACACAAGACACTGTAGTCACTTGGTGTGACGATTTCAATGATCAATGCTACTTTTGTCTTTTTTTCTTGGACCACTATATCCAGTTTTCTAGCATCTACCTTTTGAACTGTTGGTATTGGGTGATCCCATGTGATATAACCTTCATCATTTTCTATGATTCTTTGTGGCTCATGTTTCCAGTGTTTTTCAGCCACTTCAATACCATAATGTTTGCACAATCTCCAGTGTAACAGTCTCGCCACATTATTATGCCTTTCAGTATACAGTCCCTCTGCCACTAATGCGTCACAACCAGCAACAAGGTGTGTGACTATTTCCAATTCACTTTTACAAAACTTACATATGTCTGTTTCTCACACATGTTCAATGGACTTTGTAAACCAGCATGTACATAGCCCACTATCTTGGGCTGCCAATATTAACCTTTCATTTCTTGGTGTGAATTCACCTCTCCTTAACCATTCCTACGTCTGTTCTTGATCAACATTAGGCTCTTCCAGAAGTCTTCTATACTTGCAACTATATTTATGTTTTTTCCACATTTCTTGCTTTCTCATCTGGTCCTTCACCTTATATTCTTTTGTTTTTTAGCACATTCAGTTGCTGCCTGGTTTTTATCCACTTCTGGTTTGATTTCCATTCTTGCTTGACGTCGATATGCTTATGCTAAATTAAGCAGAGATGTCATCTTAGATTTATTCTCCTCATGTTTCAAAACTTTTACTACATTTGGATCCTGTGAGGTCAGTAGATATATGTGGAGTCCCACGATTGCAGATCTATACATGTAATCAATTTCAAGGAGACCCATCTCTCCTTCGGAATGGGGAATATATGGCATATACTGATTTTTATAAATCATTTGGTGAGCATGAAGCATCCTTTTTGTTTTAATATCCAATCTATCCAACACTTTTTGGGGCCAGTCAATCACTCCAAAACTATAAGTTAGGACAGGAAGAGCAAATTGATTTATGGCTTGGATCTTGTTCCTAGATGTCAAAGTTGTTTTCAGGATTAATTTAAGTCTTCTAAAGTACTCCTTACTGAGCTTTATTCACATTTGTCCATGTTTTATTGCTGATCCTTCATCAGTTCCCAAGAATTTATACATTCCCTCTTGCTCAAGTTCCTTTATATTACATTCTTGTCCCAAACTAATGTTTTCCTGGTGCTGCAGTTTTCTTTTTTTTAAGGTTGTTTTTGCACATTTATCAAGACCAAATGACATTCCAATATCACCTGAAAAAGTTTTGACAACCTGCAGCTGTGTTTTTAGTTCCTCATCTGATGAGCTATACAGTTTTAAATCATCGACAAAGAGAAGATGAGAAGTCATTAGACTTTGTTGTTTTCTAGGAGCCAAATTGTAGCCATGGCCTAAGCTGTTAAGTAAACAGCTTAATGGATTAATGGCAAGGCAGAATAGCAACAGTGACAAAAGAGTCACCCTGGAATATCCCACTTTGAATTTTTATCCCTGGGATAATAATCTGTACTTTATCATGGCTTAATTGCAAAGTGGTCTGCCACTGTTTCATGGTTACTGTAATGTAATCAATCAGTGCAGGGTGTATATTATACATTTTTAAGCAGTCTTTTATCCATGAATGTGGGACACTATCAAATGCTTTTTGTAGTCAATCCATGCCATACTAGATTCTTCCCCTTCTTACAGTTCTCCACTATAACTTTGTTTAACAACAAATGATCCTTTGTTCCATATGACTTTCTTTTATTGTCCTTTTGTTCTACTGCCATAATTGAGTTTTCTTCTAAATGACTATAAACTCTGTCTGCGTCAATTCCCATGTATAGTTTATATGTCATTGGAAGACAAGTTATTGGTCTATAATTTTTAGGGTAGCTTGCAGGTTCACTCTTAAGGAAGAGCATTGTTTTTCCTGTTGTTAACCAGTGTGGTGTGTGTTTGGGGTGCGTATATAAATAGTTCTTACTCATGGCTAAATCATTGTGCAAAGAAATTAATACTTTAAGCCAAAATTTAGGTACTGCATCAAGGCCTGGGGTTTTCCGGTTAGAGACTTTTCCTCAACTTTGTTTCAATCTCTGTGGCTGTTATTTCATCCCATTTCATATCCTGAAACTTTAAACTTCTTATTCTTTCTTTTACTGCTATCCATTTAGCATCTTTGTTATGTCCCACTGGATCTTCACAGATACTTCTCCAAAATATATCTACTTCCTCTTTTTTTGGCAGTCTTTCAATTCCTTTTACCTTATTTCCCAATTCCCTATAAAACTTTTTTGGGTCATCAATAAATTGCTTATTTTGTGCTTTTCCCTTATATTTATCTTTGTATATTCTAGGTCTTTCCGCCTGTTTTGTAATTTTTAGTTTGTTATCTCCAGTAGTGCATAATACATCTTGGTCTGTTCTAATACTGTGCATTACTTTTATCACATCTATCTTTCTCAGTATTTTTGTTGATCTATTCCCTCTTCTATAATCTTCTAACAATGACACTTCTTATCTTAGCTGCTTTATAGTTTTCTCTATTTGATATTCCCATGATGGTATTCGCTTTCCCCTCTTTTCCCTCACTACCCTGTGTTCCTGTGGTAGAACTTTATCAGTTATTAATTTAACAGCACAGTAATATATTTGGTTTACTTCTATTATATCGCATGGATCTCTATAGACAGTCCTAATTACTGTGCTCATTTGTTTTATCAAGCTTCTGACTTTTGGGGTTTTATTAACCTTCCGCAGTCTATTTCTCACATTGATCTTGATATATCTGTCTTTATCTATTAAATCAAGCAACTCTTCTCTAACTCGTTTTCTTCCATACTGAGGGCACATCCCTTGTCTTCCGTTTCCTGCGGGCATTCTATAGAAAATTCTATAGCATCTTCCTGAGGCACATTCACTTCAATTTCATCCTGTGTCATCTGTTGTTCTGTCATATGGGAGCTCACCTGCCTATCACTCCTCAACATTGACTGCTTCAAAGTTTCCACACTTTCCTGTTCCTTTGCTTGCTGTCTAGCTTCAAATGAACATTCATACTGATTTCCTGTGGAAGGCTCCAACATATCTTGATATGGCAAGACCAATTGCTTCCTGTTCCACTGGTTTCACCTTAATTTGGATATCCATTGCTCTATCCTGTTGTGGTGCTTTCTGCATTTGATTTTCTACACTGAATCCTTCTCTTTGCAGCTGTTCCATAACCTCAGTTTCTATTGCTTTGACTTCTCCATTACTAATCTCTTTTTCTACTTTTCCTCTTAGTATTCTTATTTTTTGTACTGTAAAGTTTTCCATATTCAGATTTCTTTCCCTATATTTTTCTTCAAATATCTTTGGTTCTGCTCTTTTTATATTGGTTAGTTTTGCTTTCTCCTTTGCATAAATATTACACCATATTAAATCTCTTTTCCTTTCCCATGTCCATATTTCTTCTTCATATGTCTCCTGATTGCTTTTCCTTATTCTGGGGACTCACTCCATCATGCTGTGATGTCTGTTTTAGACCTTCCTTCACTTTGCAGGCACTTCATAACTTCAACTTCTATTTCTTTAACTTTTGCTTTACTAATCATCTTTTCTACATTACATCTTTGTGCTATTATTCTTTTTATTGTGAAATTTTCCATATCTGGATGTTTTTGCCTGTATTTCTCTTCAAATATCTGAGACTGCCTTCTCTATATTAGTTAACTTGGCTTTCTCCTTTGCATAAATATTGCACCATATCAAATCTCTGTGGCAAGGATTCACGAAGCCTCTGTGTAAGAGTTATAACTCTTACACGGAGGCGGCAGTTAAACTGAGTGATGTCAGCATGCTTTGCATATTCATGAGAGCATGCTGAATCACACCTAAGTCTAACACGGTCCCTGTAAGACAGTAGGGGGCATGTCAATAGGCCGAGCGCTGCAAGCGGACACGCCCCCAGAAGTGTAAAAGTGCCCAAAGTAAACACCCACAACAGAGTCCACGGAAATGTGAATAAGCACAACACAACACATGCCCCCACAGACTATGAACATAAAATATATAAATGAACATGTTATATTTTTTTAAACTGTAAAGATGTTTAACCGTGAGTGCGCTCGTTTTCGCGGGCGTGCCCGTAGTGCAGCTACAGTTAGCAGTCAGTGGGAAAGCATATAAGAACTAAATATGCAAAATAAGCCAGGAAGAAATAGCGTAGCGGTAGAGATGTTGGCTGAAGAGCAGGCATTCATGGTTCGAGCCCCCACAACACCAATTTTTTTTTTTTTTTCAAAATAAGCAGGAAACAAGTCCCTGACAAATATGTACACATAAAACCACAATTTATGTAAAATGTAATGAAATAGCCCATTTATATTGAAGAAATGTGAGGTAACAAAAGAAGAAAAAATGCCAGACGTGCTCATAGCTGAGTTACAGTTTAACAGAGTGAGTGCATCTGCCCGTAGATGAGCAGTGGTTTAACTGGTGCAAAATGAGTGCCCGTAGCTGAGCAGTGGTCTAACACGCTAAATCTATGTGCCCCTAACTGAGCTGAGCATAATATGCGTGCCGATAGCCAAATGAGGCTTAAAGCAGCGTACCCCGTTTGCGCGGAGCTGCGCACCACGCAAACAAGCTAACCGACGGGCAACGTTGAGCAAGCCGTATCAAAACTGCCTTTACACAGACACACCCATCAGCATGTCTAGACAGTCATGAAAAATAAAAAGCAGTGGCCAGGTTCAAACCCAGGATACTATACACCATAGTCAAGGTACCAAACCACTAAGCCATGACAGCAGTACCTAAAAATGCAATAATAGCTAATATATAGGAATGAATACAAACTGGAGCATGACAATGCAGGTTTACTGAAGCTGATACAATTCCAAAATGGCCAATCACAGATATGTGCGGGAAAAACGGACTATATAAGCCCCATAGGCGGGAATACACAGCATAAACAATTGTAGAACTGACCTGCAGGCAGAATGACAGGAGTAGGAGAGGGTAGTTGCTTTCGAGCACAGAGGTGGGGTGTTGAGGAGTCCAGATACATGGTCTGGCTCCTAGTCCATAATCATGAGGCCCAACTCATGCAGGGCCAGGTCCTCTGGGGAGTATACAGGGCTGAGGCATGGGACCGGTTGGCTCATGATCTCACCAGTGCCACAGGGATTCCAAGGACTGGTGAGCAGGTCCGTCACCACCATGCGGACCTGAAGAGACGCAAGCAGGACCAACTGAACCTTTGTATCCAGGAGGCCCGGCAAACACCCAATGCCCCACTACTGAGTAAGTAACATTTAATTATGTATGTAAGAAATTAAACTAGCTGATATTATGGAGATGTGTATTCCAATATTACTTTATTTATATTACAGCTGCAGGTGTCCATTCTGCGAACCGCAGAGCCTATGGCGATAGGCTGGTGCGGTTGTGCCACCAGGCAGGTCAGTAATCCACTACCAGTAACTGTAAAGAAATATAAAAGTATGACAGTCAGCAAAAGAGTGCAGTGTAGTCAGTAAGGAATAAAATCTGCAAGTAACAGTGTGAAAGTGTATGCAAGTATTGCTTGATTACAAAAGTGTGTTTCAGCCTGTAAGTTAAACCGAAAAATGAAACTGTCTGACATATATTCTGAAATAAAAATGCCCTACCTGTAAGAAAATAGTACACAGCCTGCAGCAGGCTGAAAAGTATAGCTGCAGAAGATGATGAAATCACATGTGTGAAATATATCCCTGTGGAAATACTGAAACATGACAGAAGTGAGACTGCTGGAAAGGATTGTAATAACTACAGGTAAAACATGTCAATAAAGCCTAGAAGTAAGTACCATCCTGAATAGTAAAATGAAAGCAAGTGAGAGAGTGTGAGAAAGTGTCATGAATCCAGCAATACAGTAGTAATAATCCCTGAATAAAGTATACTGCAGTCAAGACAGAATGAAATGCATGTGAGATTCAAAACCAAACAGCAAAATCTGTTCAAAGTGTTGCTGCATCTGGAATGTGTATCCCAAAATCTGGATATGTTGCTCTCAGTCTGCAATATGCAGATATGATGATTGTCTGATATACCAAACATCCACACTTGTCTACAGCTATATAAAGCAAATGTAGCAGGATGATGTAGCTGAACAAAGCTAGATATGAATGTGTATGAAGAACCATAAAATGTATATTGATGTTGCAGTAACAGGCCTATCACCAAGTTGAAATAGTTATCATATAGGAAACTGTAGTCAGAACAGTAGTGTGTATATAACTGTAGCTATTAGAAATGTACAGCATATGTATTGTTATTCGAAGGTGTTAATATTACTTTATTTACCCCACCCTATAACCACATATAACCCATTCCACGTGAAAATGGTATGTGCAATCACAATTAACACCCCTGGATGTTTGTCCTGTTGGGTCATATATATTTGCATGTCCGTTGATGCATCTGCCCTGTTCATACATCCACACCTGATGGCCTGTTGCCATCAATTAACCCTGCATGTTGTTGGACTGTGTATTTCTGTTCAAATTATGTATGTGTTATGCACGCTGTTCAATGGTGTGAATATCTGGGTGTTTGGTTAATGGGAATACTAATGCATGCTGTTACAACTAATTGTGAATGGTATTATATGTCACTAACCCAAACTGTCATGACATAATGCAAAACATAGGACGACAGGGAAGGCGGGTTCCAGCGGACCCACCTCTCCCACCTCAGCTGGCGAGTGCACCTGGCACTAGTGCCGAGTCCAGACCCTCCTCCGGTGGCCCTGTGCCACCTGCGGGTGGAAGCACTGCAGGGGATGGGGCTCGCCCCCCCCCTCTGCAAGTGTGGCCAGAGGAGAACCACCACTCACCCTCCATAGCGTCCGGACTGTGGTGCGTAGGGAGATTGGGGACTCTGTTCTCGAGCCCCTATGCCAGCTCGAGGCACGGGTGGCGCAACTAACGGGCTTGCCTGTTGCCCCGCCTACACAGCCCCCAGCACAGCCCCATCCTGGGCAATGAAGGAACAGTGGCAACTGCCTATGGGTGGGGATATCAGTTCCACTGTTACCATCTGTGGGCTCATGGGCTCTGGATATCCAAACCTCCGTCCCCGTCAATTGTGTAACCCCCCCACACATGTCATACACCGCCCCTGTATGCGTCTTGTTTGTCTTGTCTGTTTACCTACCCAACCTACCTCCCCAGCTGTACTGACTTCCTTCACCTGACATACCACTCTCACCTGAAAAAAAAAAAAAAAGGGCACTCTGTACCCACAAAAAAATTACGCCCCATACATAGCTGCCCATTCCGCACACATGTCTGCTGGACATGAAACCTATCAATTACAATTGGCTGTACAACAAGTATTATTGTTGTCCTGACACCTCTCTCAGGGGTGGAAGGTTTCAAATGTCACACCAAATTACATACATGTGCACAGCTGTTGCTGATGAAGAAACGGGCAGCTATGGGCCTTACCTACATCCCTCCTGCACATCCCAAGCTTGTTTCCCTACTGTCTTACCCTCTTTGTGACCCCTTTTTCACCACTTTCCTGTCTCCCCATTTTCTTTTCTTTCAAAGAAAATAGCTGGGTGTCTTGAAAGAGTAAGCACGTTTAAGCAGTTGTAAGCGGGTGTGCGCTTGTGTGCGTGGAGCTAAACGCCAGTGCGCATGTGTGAGCTCCACGCAAACCAGCGCTAACCTGGTTACAACTGCGTAAAAGTGCCTTAGTCACTTTGATTGACAGGTCTTGTAGTCAGTTCAGAAGCAAAATAAAATCCCACTGGCAGTCCCGAACTCAGGACCTTGGAAACAGTAGTCTGCATGACTTACCACTAAGCCATGAATCTTATACAAGAACATTGTGCTAAAATAAATATATCATGTAATAGTAGGAATGAATGTAAAGGGAATATAGATGTGTAGTACACAAAGCATGCCATTTAGAATTATTATCACAACTAGTGGATTTCCATAATAGTAGTGTGTGAACAGAAACAGCCATGCTAGTTGGTAGCTAGTAGGTAATAATGTCACTATAGCACCTTGCAAGCCACACACATACTCACAGCAGGATAATCACTGCCCATACCCCACAACCTCTTACAGGAACACATCTGGACCAAGTAATAAAATATGTGGAGCAAAGGCCCAAAACCAGGGACACATTACAAATAATGTTACAACAAATGCAGACAGTTCAGAGAGTAACAGGGTCTGCATTTTGTGGGATGTTTGGAAGGGTATGAAGTCTGAAACTTTAATGTTTCACACTATAGTCCGACCTGAGCCCAGAGTGACTTGCCAGAAAAAGCTGTGCATGAGATATTGACCAAAATATGAGGCAGTAATGTGGACAACCTGCAAATAATTGTACACATGAGAGGTCTGACACCACCATATTTTAATAGTTAAGAGCCTAGACATACCAACAGTGAATGACTTACAGGGATGCCCCACAGACTCCATGTGAAATGTACAAACAGTAGGCAGAAAGGTGTAACAACACTTGCAATGGTAACTATGGAGTCCTGAAAGTATCCACCACTTGCATGGCAGAATAAGTGTAATACATATGCTCATGCTAACCCACAGTCACAACTGCAGCATACCAGACAATTTAATGGGTGTACCCCACTGATATGTACCATTCCATGAGGCAGATAACAGATGAACCTGAGAGTCTCTGGGGCCTGCTCAGCAGCATACTCAAATACCCTAATAGATGTCAAGGCCCACACCATGGCCAGACCACACAGCATGCTGTAACACCCTAGCAGATATAGCAAGCATTCCAAGGTGTGAATGTACATGGAAAATAGGAAAGCTACAGCAGCACACTACAGTCAGGACACCTAGCAGGCATACAAGTAGTGACTATAAAGGGCAAATATTGAAGCCTTAGCAACAAAGTGCAAACAAAAGTGAAAGTAAAGCACACACACACACACACACACACACACACACACACATTAACAGTCATAGTAGTTGTAGGTGTCAGTGTACATACACAGTTAGTACAGGAAACTGGAGAAATGTATGGAGGAATGTTAATCTACAACACAGCTGGAAATTTGAAAGAGATACCAACCTTTACACTCACAGAACATTGTCCACAGCATACCAGCATGGTCCCTGCCCTTAAAATCTGAAAGGGCTACGCCTATCTCACATACCTTTTTATAGCACTGTTCTGAAGTCACAGTGAGAACTGCAATCAGTACACAACTGGCTGCATGCAATTAGCAAATGCTGGCTAACAATTGGTGCAGAGGCCATCACATGGGCATATGCAGATACCACCAAAGTATGCTGTACTCCCAGTCCACACATGCAATACTTTCATTGCACCCTGAGAAGGACGTGAGAGACAGACAGACAGAGAGAGAGAGAGAGAGAGACAGAGACAGAGACAGAGAAAATTGCAATTAAGCAGACACAAACAAATTGTTCAGTAACAGCCACCTGAAAGCTGACAACTGGGAAGTGGAGCAGCAGGACAGAGAACCAGACGGCAACACAAGCAGCTGTGACAAACACAGGTAATGTAAAGTAATACTATAAAGGTCTACATACTGTGAACCCTCCATATGTGTCATTGGTCTGTATCCATATGTATATGAAGATGTGTAAAGGGCAGGGGACATACAGCAACTATCATTGAAGGCTGTACATACATTTGTATGTGAGAGCATCTATGTGCCCATATCAATGTTGGTTGATTGTAGGTTGTAGTGCCATGTACAAAGTAGGTTTCACAGTTATGTATGTTTAGCAGTATGTTAGTGTGTGTATACAGTATGGTAGACAAACATGTTGATATACCTGTCTATCATATGGATACGTATGTATGTCAACATATGTATGTGTATATATATATATATATATATATATATATATATATATATATATATATATGACATGCATATATGTATACATACATAGAGAGAGAGATGTAGGAATACATAGACAGATGTAGATAGAATATTGTACAAACATATATATGTAATGCACACATACAGATATAGATATATGTAGATACATATACATAGACAGACTGATCTGACTATCTACAGGTATGACTGTACATGACGACCTTCAACACACCCTGTCCCACCCCCTCTGTCACTCTCACCCCCTCTGTGCCCCCACTCTCCACATCTATAGCAATATATGTACATCAATATATATATGTGTATATGTATACAGACATATATATATATATATATATATATATATATATATATATATATACATATAGATATATCTATATACATATATATATATACATATATATACATATATATATATATATATAGAGAGAGAGAGAGAGAGAGAGATGTATATAAATTCTGAGTGAGGCACATGTGTACAGATGTATTGCAACAGGTGCCTGGTGAAAAAGGCATGGAGTGAACACCAATGTCAAAACCGGAGTACCATACCACATTCCAAATCACCTACACCAGTAACCACTAGATATGTGATTGGCTGCCCACCACTGCATGTGTCAGGGGTGAACAGGGTCATAAATGTGTACAATAGTGGCCCCAGTGATATTCACAGTGGCACACAATCCCTGGAATACCTGCACATGGTATGTGTCAGTGAACATGGTGTGTCAGCTATGGACATGTAGGTCGGTTTACCCCTCCACACCACATAATGGATGCCATGGTATGGACCTCACATGACAGCTACAGATATGGAGAAGGACACAGTGACATGTACAACACTGTGACAATGCACTCAAACACATTACCAATGCACAGTGACTGACAACACCACAGAGTACACATATACTACCCACATAGAGGTAACCACTCCTGGATTTACATATGTAAGTCACACCCATGACAGATGTCCAACAACCATAGTAACACCTCACACCATCCACAACCTAAATGACTGCTGTGTGTCGTCCTTGCCACTGCAATAGAGTACACATGTGGAGGTAAAAGTTCCTACCCACAGATAAGACATACCCTGCAATAAACCACACAGTGTTAAGAAGCAAGACTCCCCATGAGTACATGTCACGCATACCCCTGCTGAATGTTAGTCAGATAGGTAATATGCCATATGAGTCACCCTGTGTAACTTTGTGACAGCAGCAGGTACCATCACACCACATGTGTCACAATGGTCAGGGTAGCAGAACAGTGCGCTGCTGTAGTCCCAGGGGCAATAGCATATTGTATAGTATTGTATTGTAATGTAATGTATTGTGTTGTATTGTATTGGTATGTTGAGGTGCCTCCTTCGTGGAGTGGAACCACTGCTGCTGTGCGCCAGTGTACAGGTACATATCCTGTAGTCAGGCTAGTGTTACATAGCACTTCTATATGTGTGTTTAGCTCCTGTCAGAGTTTATGTAGCATGCAACTGGGGATACCATCAGGTCCCATTCATGTTGTGTATTCTGCTGTCCTGAGGGTGGCTCTCACCTGGACATCTGTGATGACAGGGAGGTTACAGTCAGCTGGGATAACTATGTCTTATTTTGGGGGAGGGGGGGTGACACCTGCACTGAACCTGCCTGCCACAATGTTGTCAATATCTGTGGTGTCAGTGAAATATTTGTTGTTGTGTACTAACTATGGGCGTAGAGGATGGATCCTGACCAGGTTGCTAACATAACTGAAGAAGGCCTTCTGGTTATCTGTAGTGTCCCTCTTGATTTCCCTCTCAAAGTTGCCCATGGATGTTTGTATGATGGAAAATAGATCCTTACTAGTGCTGCTCAGACATGCCCTCCCTTTATGGAATTATGCTCTGTCTTGCAGTAACTTCCATCTTCTGTAATACAATCTGTCTATGGCTGGGGTCCACCAGACAGGATGCTGTCCCTTTGTGGAGAGTGTCTTGGTCATATATGGGATTGCATGATCCATGCATTCTCAGAGATGTCTGTAGAAAGCAATTGTGTAGGGGTCAGCATTGTGGGTTGTATCTGCCACTGGCCCAGTGGGCTGAAAGGATACCATGTCACTGTTACAAAGTGTAAAGTTTGCATCTGTAATGTTATTCACTATAGTCGTTTGTGCTGGTGGTGGAGGTGGGATATGTATATCCAGGGCAATCAGTGTGTGGTTAGCTCACAGTAGTTGATGATGTAGGCCATACAGTACCTAGATACAAACCCCAGAGTGAGGAGGTGCTCTTGACCTGAATCAGTGTTCTGACTGCTGGGGTTTGGTAGTATGTCATATGGAGTGTGCCAGGTGCTGTTGCACAGTTGCTGGCTGAGCACTGATACCTGGCCATTTACATGTGTATCCACCAATAGACAGACAGATGCTATATATGTGAGATATGTTGTATCATAACAGTCGAGTAGCATGTGTAGTATGTGTGCCAAATTCTGCTGACATATATTGCTGATATCAGGTTATTTTCTTTCTCAGGTACATGGCCCACCCGGGAATCCCACTTACTCCACAGCTGAGGATGAGGAGATACACCAGAGCCTGGTGCGGGATTATGCAATACTCTTTTCCCGCACCAGCCAGAATCAGCAGGAGAGGGCTGCACTGTGGCAAGACCTTGTCCGTTGGGTAAATGACATAGGCACGCATAATAGGACATATGAGCAGGTACGACATCACTGCAGTGATTTAATCAGACATGTCCGTCAGCGTGCGTCGGATATCCACAGGCAACAGGTCGCCACAGGTGGTGGGGGGGCTACACATCCCCCACTCACCAGACTGGAGGGACTACACATGAGTGTAGTGGTTCCAGTCCGCCAGCATCAACAACAGCAGCAGACATGCATTATGATGAAGGCTGGAGCCACGCAGCAGCAAGACAGTGAACGTGCAGGTAATATGCCATATGTATAGTTGACTGTTGTGTACACTAGTAGTTAATGCATGTGTGAGGTGTGTCCTTGGTTTGTAGCTGTCACCATAGTATTTAATGTGCAAGTGTGATATCCTCAATATTAGCAGCTGACCTGTGAAAGGCAACTGTTGTACTTCTGACCTGTATCATACTCAGTAACAATGGCACAGTTGTGCCCACTGACATTAGTTTCTTCACGTCTGCAGGTCCCTCTGGTATAACAGCAATGCAGCCTATCTATGCTGGTGAGTGTGTATTAACAATTCCTGTAATAGTTTTGATAGTAATAGTACTATTTGGCTCACTTAGTAGTGCTCTTTGTATGCATGTAGGTGTGTCTGTGTCTGTGTGTTGATATCACGCATACTGAGTACTGTACAATTGTGTGAAACTGTGTGCATGTGTGCATGTGTGCATGTGTGCATGTGTGCACCTGTGCATGTGTGCACGTGTGCACATGTGCATGTGTGCACGTGTGCATGTGTACATGTGCGCACCTGTGCACATGTGCATGGGTGCATGTGTGCATGTGTGCACGTGTGCATGTGTGCATGTGTGCACGTGTGCATGTGTGCATGTGTGCACCTGTGCATGTGTACACGTGTGCATGTGTGCATGTGTGCACCTGTGCATGTGTGCATGTGTACATGTGTGCATGTGTGCATGTGTGCACCTGTGCATGTGTGCATGTGTGCATGTGTGCATGTGTGCATGTGTGCATCACTGGTAATGTGTAGACATTGTAAACTGTGTTTCCTGTTTCCCTCCCACAGGTTCTGGTGCTGCTCTGGTGTCATGTAGCAGGGAACCTGAATCAGGTGCCGTGGGTACTGATAATGATAACATCTGTGTAATGGCACAGGAAGGTATGCCAGGGTCCGCCATTGGTCAGCCGATTGACAGTACACAGCTGTCGACCCCATCAATGCGCACAGTTATCCTGCCAATACACCCTTTGTCACCAATGTCCCTAGGTGATGGACAGCATACAGTGGGCATTGACCAGGGTAATGTGGTATCTGTGGCACATGCCTTCCCACACAGCAGCCATGGGCATGGCCCAGAGATGGTACCACACAGACAGATGTCCAGGGGTTCTCGTGGGAGCATCCGTGGGGGTACTGCCCCAGTCAGATGTGCCCACAGAGGTCTTACAACCTCAGCTATGTTTTGGGCTGTCATGCAGGCACAGTCACATATGGAACGGTACACCAGACAGGGTCTGAGGGAGCTGACAGCATGTCGCACAGCCATGACTGACAGTATGCGTGACATTGAGGCTGCCATCCGTGATTTCACCGATGTCATAGACAGACGTTGTGGGGACATATTAGACCAGTTCCACAACTACATGTCCATGAGCCAGGGCGATGGTGGGCGGTTGAGGCATCGATGTGGCCGTATGCCAGCAACAGCAGCAGCTGGCAGTCGTCGCAGATGACAACAGGGCCGCGGCTGCCCCCGTAGTGCCAGCAGCAGCCCCAGCAATGCTGGGTCTGTGCTGTCATCAGACCACCCCAGGAGACCACGTGCACGTGGCTCTGGCCAGGGCCGACAGGGATCTGTGTCCAGTCAACGAACACCTGCTTCTGATGACAGTACCCAGTCTGGGTTGGTACTGGATACGGTCCATAGCACCCCTGCAAGGCACAGGTACCGTGTCTGTGGCCAGAGACACTGATCTGTATGACCTGGCAGGTACAGTCTGTGGCTGTCCACAAACACCAGTATATGGCAGCCATGAGGTGGAACTGTGTGCATCCATACACACATGCAAATTGACAACACCTAGGGCTACCACATACACACACAGACTGCATCAACATTACCCCGCCTTCTACTGCTGTCCCTCACCAACACACATACACATACATGTCAATCGGTGGTATCGGTGGCTGACTCAGGCATACCAAGTTCACACCCTGTGCATATGATGAAACTGTGCCACCTCCTGCAATCTGTAACAACTGTGCAGGTACAGGTTAACATGTTGCTGATGCACAGGGTGACCACATAGATGTGTAGTAATAGTATCATGTTGTTAACAGTACTGTGTGCTGAATTAATTGTGGGTATATCACAGCATGCCTGATGCAGTAAGTGTGTGATTGTCATGTACTGTTGTCTACACCCATGGTAATTACCATAGTGTATCATCTGCCCATGTTGGCATACTGGTGGTAATGATGTCAACAGAAGGCTATATACATAGGTAGCACAGGGGATAAGGTAATGAATGTAGTAATACGCAATGATGGACATGTAAATTGCAAGTGGCATGTTGCCCACACTGGACTCTGCAATGCAGATGTTTGAGGATGTTGATATGTGTGCAGTACTACACGACTGGTACAGGACACACAGGAGCACCCTAGCACTGCATGCTCACATCTCATACCATGCTAGACAGCCCCAACACACAAAACTAACTGTCACAGGAGGGAGAGTCCCCATATATGTCAGGGATACTGTGGTGGCAGGCCAGGTAGCATACATCCTACAAAGTATGGAACCACTGAGTGAAGGCTCAGTGTCTGTTATTTGACATGTGTATTACTGCAGGTATGAGCACATGGCTTTCCATCCAGTTATTGTACATCCTGACAGTACATGGTCTGTACACTTGTGTGCGCTGAGACTGGACCCTAGCCATCTGACCCGTGTATTTCCATGTACATGTGCATAGTGCCTGCATATTTGCAGTGTTACCTACTGGAAGTGGTACAGCTTGTTTGTTGTATAATGGACTACATGCAGCCCTGTTTACTGTAGCTTTGTTTGCATGCATGTTTCCTTGCAATTACCCTGGAATACTGATCACACCTGCAATGCATAGTTATAGAGCTTCTGTGGACTCCTAGTGCCATCTGCATAGCTTACTATATGTATGTCCATGTCCCACTTGACAGGATGTCACTGTTTGTCCTGTTCACATGTAGATTGCCTGTGACACAGTACATATGACTTACCTGGCATGTGTCCACGTGAGCAGTCATATATGCTACTGCTAACTAATCACAGGCACTACACCTTCACATATTCATCTTCTGTTGAACTATCTGCTTCCCTAGGGATGGCCTGCACCTGTCACCCCTGGGCTTTCAGATATTGGCAAAGGCTCTTGCTACCCCCATAGTGCCTATGTTAGGCAAGGCTCAAATGACAAACCCACCTTCATAGGTATCACAAGGGATAAGAAACTAAGAGTAATGCTACCCAACGCCAGAAGTCTAAACCTCCAGATGCATGCACCCGAAACTCTCCTTGGCATGGAGAACATCGATATTTGTGCAGTAACAGATGCCTGGTTCAGGGCTACTGAGAGCACACCAGCACTACCAGGTTTAACCTGGTTGATTTCTTTGAAACAGTCACCAAGGCCATTGACGAGGGGAAGGTGGTTCACACAGCCTACCTGGACCTTTTCAAAAGCCTTCACAACAATACCCCACTTGGGCATTCTAGAGAAGCTCACCAGCTTAAATATAAGCCCCTATGTCACTAGATGGATTGCACAGTGGCTCAAGGACAGAACCCACATGGTTAGAATTGCTGGAGCCATGCCAGACTCCAAACCAGTTACGAGTTGTGTCCCACAAGGCTCAGTCCTGGGACCTCTCTTGTTTGGTATATGTTTATTGGAGGTACAGGCCAACAAGGACGGACTGTGGCTGACCAAATATGCAGATGACTGCGAACTGGCCACCATAATCGACTCTCCAGCCGACACAAGCATCTTCCAAAGGGGCATCATAGAAACCGACAACTTGTGCCAGAGCCATGGCCTTCAGCTGAACAGTGTTTAGAAAGGGAAATGTGCATCCTGTAGTCTGTTCTCCTAGTTGCCAAAAGGGACATTTCTCTCACACACAACAACCCCCCTCAGACAAACACACACACTTGCAGGATTCAAACCCCTACCTAACTATGTTATGACACTTGAGACGGACGCATTAGCAAAGCACGCTATTTGCATTACTGGGAGGTTTCCCTTCTCCTGCTATACTTATAGAGTGCTGACATCATCGGTGTTTAGAAAGGGGAATGTGCATCCTGTAGTCTGTTCTCCTAGTTGCCAAGACAGACATTTCCCTCGCACACAATAACCCCCCTCAGCCAAACACACACACTTGCCATTTGCAGGATTCAAACCCCTACCTAACTATGTTATGACACTTGTGACGGACGCATTAGCGGAGCGCGCTATTCGCAT
The DNA here is from genome assembly GCF_019279795.1 of Protopterus annectens. NCBI lineage: Eukaryota > Metazoa > Chordata > Ceratodontiformes > Protopteridae > Protopterus > Protopterus annectens. The sequence continues at coordinate 1,404,395,902 of NC_056726.1, forward strand.
TATTGGGAGGTTTCTTTTCTCCTGCTGTACTTATAGGGTGCTGACATCATCGGTGTTTAGAAAGGGGAATGTGCATCCTGTGGGGAGGCAGACGCCAAGCACACTCTGGCTAAGCTGTCATTCCCTAGGGCAAACAGCCTAGTGTTGACCTCTACACCCATATGTTTAATTGTCAAATGCACATTATTTGTTGCTGATAGCTGTTTGCACATCTTTATTGCCATAGCATTCCCTGTTTGTATGAACAACTTGTGCATCTGTGGAAGATGTTTGCATATGGGAGGGATCCACTATATCACGTATGTCTCTGTAGTCATTTAACTGTGTGCACTGGGCAGACTGCTGTAATGTGGTTGGTTCCTGGAATAACACGTAAAAATACCAGATATGTGTGTCCAACTGCTAAACTGAGATTTGGCCTAAGTGTGTGAGCATGCCCAGTTCAGCCTTCCCATGGCATGTTTTCTGACATATGTCTCATTTATCAAAGTGTGTGAGCATGCCCAGTGTGAGCATTCCATATGTTGAACTCTGCAGCCCACCACATTTGTGGATGAGTGTGAACTTCAACAAATATCACCCGTTTATGGTTGTGTGTTGTGTGTCATGTTGTGTAGTTACTGTACAACTGCTTTGTGTGTGAACACAACAGGATTATACTGTGCCTGCAGTGTTTGCATGGGATACTTTGCATACAGTTGTCAACATCCTTTCACACTGACCTAACACTGTAGTACTGTATAGTGTACTGGTAGTACTTTGACTGTGGTGGACAGTATCCTGGGCTTTAGTGCTATCACTGCTTTACATTTCGATAGTGAGCACAACAGCCTGGTTAGGGGCCAGTTGTGTACATCTGACCATGTTGCATTCTGTTCAGATATGAACTACTTAAACCAGGCTTGTCCAACATTGGTAGTGTATTCCACAACATAAGTGTACATTTGCAAACACTAGCGATGTGCCCTAGTCCATGTCTAATGCTAGTTGGAGAGTGTGTTTGTCCTTCAACACACATTGTAAGTGGAGTTTGCCATGGCATATGTCATGGTTAGTATACTTTGCCTCTGTCTACCTGTGGCATGACAGTGATACCCAGGATAAAGCTACCATCTCCCATCCACTCATCAAGATTCCTATTGAGGAAAATTGATAAGTGACTCTATGGGTAGCCTGTACTGGGAGTTCACTCATGGGTTGGGGTGGCTTCTGTGTTATGGATCATGCAGTACAGCTTGTCCTATGTAAGTCAGTGCTGGGGTTCAGGTCTCTCATGTGCATAGCTCACTGCCATTCAGATTGTACAAGGTGCAGCATGTTTATTGATACCAGCAACACAGGCAACATATGGCATCTGTGCAAGCTCTTTGATACTCCTGGTGAGGTACTGTTGGGGACTTTACAGTTGATGGAGGTGTCTGCTGAGGTACATCCCACAGGGGCTATTGTAGTCAATTGTACCGCTGATGGAGGATGACTGCAGAGCCACAATGACCTTCCCTTATCTAGATCTGACAACCTTCATGATTAGGTGGGTATATGGTATGTTTCTGTAAACACTACAGCACATGTTTGTCCAATGCAGGATATCTATCACCTTGTGTCCCCAGGTCTCTCATTACATGTTAACTACATAATGGGTTAACACCTATGTGGTAATTGGTGGGCACTTACTGTATATCCACGGGGGTTGACTATACACTTTTCTGCAATTAGCTTGCTGACATGGCTATGGCACCAGTTGTCTGTTTCTATGTGGCCCTTTTGTGGGATGCTTGTGTCAGCTGGTGGATCAAATATGGTGAGCAGTTTGTAGTTCTCTGCAAACATGTTCAGACACAGTCCTTCCATGTTTGCCTGTACCTATGGGACATATATACCAGACGAAGGAGATCCCAGGACCAAGCCTTGTAGGATGCCAGTTATATCTGGTTTGCAGTCTGACATGGCTGCAGCATATCTGACCATGTCTGTTCTGTCCTTGGCCTGGTTTGCAACCCCTCTACTGACATAGGGGTTTATATTTAAGCTGGTAAGCTTATCTATAATGAACACGTAGGGTATTGTATAGAAGCCTTTGCAAGGTCCAGCTACGCTGTGTGGACCACATTTCCCTCATCAATGACCTTAATGACTGTTTCAATTGAGTCAAACATGTTTAGGGGCAGGATCTGCACTTAAGAAAGCCACACTGGGTAGGGTCCGGTGTCAGTAGGTCCCCAATATCTTTATGTCTGTGGTACATGCTGATCCTTTCCATAGCTGTGCAGACCGAGCTTCTCAGGATTCTGGGGTAGTAGTTTTCAGTATCCATTCAGGCAACACCTTTGTTGAGAAGGACCACTGTTGTTGTACACTGCTCTTTGGGTACATATTCTGTGGTAAGGCTGACATTGAGCAGTAGTGTGATTTGGCATTCCATTCATCTTGGAGTCCATGTTGCACTCAGCCCAGGACACCATCTCATACCATTGCTGCTGTGTGTTTTGCTTTGTAGATGCTGGCTGTTACCTCAGCATCTGCAATGTCAGGGGGCCAGCAGTCTGCTGGGATAGATATTCTGCATTCTGGGGGGGGGGGGGGGTTGCATTGCACCTGTCAGGATGTATGTTGGCAATATGTGTGTGTGTTTGTGATATTTGTGTGATTCAGAGCATATCTGTGAATTCCCAACACGGTTCCTACCATCAGTTGTGAAATCCTTGGGATTATCCTTAGCATCCTGTACAATTTTTATCTTCATAGGTTCATAGGTTCATACTAGGCTATCCACCATAGTGCATTTGTTAGCATAGCCAGAGTGTGTGTGGCTTTTGCACCCCCTTGCTATGTGAATATTATGGCCATTTATGATTTGCTTTGCTGTGCCTCTGTCTGGACATGACACAGTGAAGACCCCCAGTGTAACTCTACAATCATCCATCCACTTGGCAAGATTCCTGTTGAAGAGTGTCAGTGAGGGGCTCTGCCTAACATGGAGTGGGATTCTGGTCCAGGGTGTGGGGAGCCTCTGGATTATGTATCTGTCCCCCCAGCACATCCTATTTCATTATTTGTTGAGGTTGACATCTCTCACTCTCACAGCTCCGATGGCTTTGAGTTTTCTGGGGTGGAGCATGTCCATTACTCCTGTGTTGGGCATGGCCTTCTACAACAGGCATGCAATGCCTCTGTGTAGGCAGTATGTGACTGCATTCAGCTGGGGTGTCTACAGCCAGGCAGCATATGACATGTATTTGAGACCCTTTATCCTCTTGGTGAGGTACCTTTGAGGTCTTTCTAACTGCTGCAGGTGTCAGGTAAGGTACATCCCATATGAGGCATTGTACTAGATTATGGGTGTGATAAGAGAACAGTATAGGGGCACAATGACCTCTGTTGACGTAGATGTGAATCCTTTCCTGATACGGTGTCAAATGTAGACAGTCTTCCTAGCCACATTGGCAATGTGAGTGTCACATAACAGGTTACTGTCCACTTGTGTCCCTAGGTCCCTGATTACTCCTTCCATACATAATGGTTTACCACCTATGTGGTAATTTGTGGTACCTTGTTTGGTATTTGGTGGGACATTCATACTGTCCAGTGTCTTCAGGACGGCTGGGTGGGGTTCCTGTGTGTGAGAGTGTGGTCTGTAGCATGCTACAGACTGTACAGCAGTCTTGCCTACAGTTAGTTGCACATGGGTGGACTCCAATGCCTTGTGCATTGTCAGTTACCTGGACGTATGGGTGTTTGTGCTGAATATGGATACTCACCCTCCTTTTATGTTTTGTTCCAGGTTTTGGGGCCATGGCACATGATATGTGGTATAACCTGGTAGTGCTGGTGTGCTGTCAGGAGGCTTGCAGCAGGTTTCTGTCACTGCACAGACATCGATGTTCTCCATACTGGGGATGGCCTTGGGAGCATGCATATTGGGGTTTACACATCTGGCATTGGTCAGCATTACCCTTATGTTTCTTTCCACTTATGTTTTCTAGGGTGGTGAGTTAGTCTTTTCAGCCTTGCCTACAAAAGGCTCTATGGAGGTGGCAAAGGCCTTATCCAATATCCAGACGCTCAGGGGTAACAGGTGCAAGCCATCCCAAGAACAGCTGCGTGGCTTGTCAAGCATGACATCCCAAGCAGACAGACATTGGATCCCCTTGGAATGACACCAGTAAGTGTGCCACTTGCTATGACTGATCATTCCATGTTTGTACTGTGGCATTATTCTTGGTAAGGGTAGGATGCTACAAACGGTGAGTGTCATACTGGCCTGGACTACATAATCAGAGAGCTCATCTATGTCTCTTTTCATGTAGTCTAGGGAGGTACATCTTAGGTCATTCACACCAGCATGGACTGTGACTGCATCATATTTCTACTTGCTTTGGAGTGACCTGCATACTTCTGTTATGTGGTGTATTGTGGCAGCCTACAGGCAGCTTACTGTACCCTTTCCCTTGTTCAGTCTGGTGTGCGGGACAGCAGTGTGTCTGACTATGGAGTCACCTATTACAACTGTATCAGGCATGTTGTTTCTCCTTCTGGCCTGTGACTATTTGGCACACCAGCTTTGTGTACTATGTGTTGCATGTGCTATGTTTGGAGGTTGTTTGATTGGGTGTCTGCTTTAGAGGCCTCTGTTGGTGTGCTGTGTTTGTAATTTGTGCCTCCGGGAATGTTTTTCTGTGTTTATGTGTTTGGTTTGCAGTTGTGATAGGTCTATGTGGGAATGTGTTTGTGGTGTGTGTGGTTACCTTCTCCTCCTGACTAGTTTTGGGAGTACTGGGCTGAGGGAGCTGAGCCTCCAGTTTGGATAGATGGTTGCATCTCTCACATATATTTGTATTTCTTGGGTGGAGTTGGGGGTTGTCTGTGTACTTGGGGCAGGTGTAACATTGCCTCAGGATTCACAAATTCAACTTGTTGTGGCTGGCCTTAGTGGATTGTATGTGTGGACATATTTTATTGCCATACTACTGATCAGTGATTACTTCATTGTTTATGTTTGCTCTATCATGTAGTAGCTTCCTCATTCTCTTGCATGGTTTGGTTATGGCTGGTGTCCACCATGCCAGATGCCTGCATGTATGGCATTGTGTCTTGTTTTAATTTAGGATTGCATAATGCAAGCATTCCTGGCAGTGTTCATGGAATGGCTGTATTACAGGTTCTGAGGTGTGGCCCATATTTTGCACCTGCACAGGACCTTTAATGGATTCCACATCAGTTTGGAGGAGTGCAAATATTGCTTTACACATGTTTTCCACTGTGGTTTTATATCCAGGGACTGTGGTCAGGATTTGTATATACAGTGTGATTACTCTATGGTCTGGTTTTACCAGTGAGCAATACACTTCTCGTCTTGCCATCCAGTACCCATGTTGCTGATTATCACATCCAGTATGCTTACCCCTCTTGTGGGAGTGGTACGTTGTTCCTGGGCCTTTTGGTTTATGGATTCTATGAACTTTTGTCCTACACTGTTGGAGCTCGTATAATGCTCCCAGTCTATGTCTGGGTATTTTCAGTCACCCAATATAATGTGGTTTGGAGGACTTGATATATTCATGTATTCCAGCATAGGCCAGGTGCAGTTCCTGGTGTTGGGACAGTAGTCTGTAGCAGGCTATAAACTGGGGGGCAGTTTTAGCCACTGTTACTTGACCATGGTTAGTCCATGCTGCTTCTTGTTGTGGTACCAACATCGGGTGTGGTTATCCTTGACAATTCTTGCTAGTCACCCTCCTTTTGTAGCTTGTCCCATGTTTTGAGTCTGTACAGCACAGTATGAGGTGTAACCTGGTAGTGTTAGGGTGCTGTTGTGAGCCTTGACTCAGTTTTCTGTTACAGCACAGATATCAACATTCTCCATACTGGGTGAGTTTAGACTGCATGCATCTTGCTGTTTCGACTTATCCCTTATCTTATTCTTATCCCTTCTGATACCTATGGAGATAGGTTTGTGTTTTGAGCCTTACCTATTCAGGACACACTGTGGGTAACAACAGCCTTTGCCAGTATCCATACGGCCTGCACTGATAGGTGCACGCCAGTCTTAGCAGGTGGAGCATCATGTCATGCTCAGCATGTCATCCCAGACTGGCACACATTGGATCCCCTTTGACTAACTGCAATACTTCAGTCAATTATTGCACTTGATCATCTCATTGTCATATTGTGGCATGATGCTTGGTGAGGGTAGGATGTTAGTCAGGGTCCTCAGGTGTGCATATAGTATATGGTGTTACATTACTTAACACATGGCATTCATGCCTCAGGTGGTGCTGCAGGGCTGCCTCTGTCGGATGCACATATTACACTTCCCTGTACATGTTTGTGAGCAGGTCATGTCATTGTAGGCATCCATGTTATTATTTGAGTGAGTCAGAGGGGGTATCATTCCCAGGGTTCTTACTGAGCCAGTGTATGTGCTATGCGTTGCCTCTTTGCCAAGGCCAGGGCATACTGGGCATGCCTCCTTCTGCCTACTGGGGCAGGCTCAGGTTGTTCCTCCTCCGAGTCATGCTCTGCCTGTGATGGCCTTGGCAATGGTGGGGGGCTGTTTGGCCCGGCCCTATGCTGGTCCTGCTGCAGCTGTTTTCGCAAGATCATATTATGTAGCATAGCACATACCATGACAATTTGGGTACATGTAGTTGGTGTGTACTGCAAGGCTCCACCAAATGTGTCCAGACACCGGAACCGTGACTTGAGCAGCCCAAACACACGCTCTATTACATTACGTGTTTGTGCGTGTGCCTCATTATGGCGTTCCTGTTCAGGTGTGTGTGCGTTTCTGATGGGTGTCATCAGCCACGGCTCCAGTGCATAACCTGCATCCCCCACTAGGTGTCCGTGCGGGATGTCCCCATTGGCAAATGTCTGGTACAGCTGCGTCAAATGCCAGATGTGGGAATCATGGTAGCTCCCAGGACAGCCAGCACACACATTCATTATTATGCCCTGGGCATCACACATGACCTGGCAGTTGATGGAGGGGAAGCCCTTGCGGTTGATGTATGCCCTACCCCGCTCACCGGCTGGTGCTTTGATGCATATGTGCGTGCAGTCTATTGCACACACTACCTCAGGGTATTCCGCTATTTGCTGGAAGAGACGTATATTGCTTGCCAATACCTCATGGGCATTGGGGAAATATACATGATCACTGACATGTGCTGACATGGCATCCAGGAACTGGTGCAGTACCCTGGAGGCTGATGCTTGTGATATCCCCATCATATCACCAGTTGGTCTCTGGAAGGTACCTGTTGCTAGTATTCTTAGGCCAACACATACCTAGGTTTCCACTGGGATGGGTTCCCCTCTGTTGGCTCTGTGTGTGAGGCGTGGCCTGCACAGCTCCACTATTTGCTGCAGGAGGTCTCTGTCTACTCTATAGCGCTCTACTATCTCCAGCTCATGTAACCCATGGTAGGTGACCCTGGGCCTGTACACTCTTCTCCGTCTCCTCACTGTGGGTTGTCTGGCACCATCTGCATTGTCACCACCCTCAGCAAGTCGCCTATGTCTCATTATGGCAGCTATGGCAGCCCCTAACATTTCTGCTCTGAGTTCAGCTTTTTCAGTTTTCACTTCTAATAGCTTACTCCTGTCTTGCAGTGTCTCTTGAGAGAAACATCCTGCACTGCTGTTTGCAGAGTTTTAAGTGCTGGGCTGGGCTACTATTCTGCCTGTGTAATTGCCTGCTTCTAATTGTTTTCACCTGCTAGCTCCAGCAGTATTCCCTGCTAGCTTCCTACTAAATCTGTTGCTTCCTTTTTCCTCTCTGTTTCCTCAGGGAGGAGCCATGTGCAAACCAGCAGAAACACGCTCACAGTGGCTTACACGCGTGCACACATGCTTACACGGTTTAGAATCTGCTTATTTGGATTAAGACGCGTGCACACCCGCGCAAACAGTGTTAAACATCTCCCAACACGCTCCCACATGCTCAGTCTGCCTTACACGCGCACACTGCCTTACTCGCGCTTCATGGTGCGCACACGTGCGCATGCACGCCCAGCAAGAAACTTCAGTGTAGGCAACAGTGTACACCTTCCATTTCTTGACTTTCTCATGCTTATCTAGTGGCACACCTCTTTCCATGATATCTGTCTGACATCTGTCATGTAACTCTGACCTCCAATGAACTGCATTTCTTTCTACCATTCCCCCCTGTGATGTCACCTATCTCCTACTCTGTTCCTCCCCTTCTGTAACTCTTACACTACTCAGACTGTGCTCATTTGCTATGTGACAGTGGAATTCAGTATCCTAACACTCATTTGCATCAGATTGCCCACTAATGCTTAGTTACATGTCTTAGACTCAGCTTCCCCCCTTAGCAACCACTACACGGTGGCCATGTTGGTTTTGGTGTGCTGGTCCCTGCATTGACATTCCATGTATTGCAGAAAACCCACATTTGTGGGTTTATAACCTTCGTTTTTATGTTTTATACAACGCAGCCCGTTTGCACGGGGCTTCGCTGGGTTTAAACATCGGCAATCACCGGAAAAAAAAAATTATATTTTTAATATATTTGCATCAGGTTACTTTGCCAATGGCCACATATTTGGCCATTGGCATGCTGCCGGACACATATGCACCCTTTATTTGGAGCTGACATGGCTCCATTGCAGTTTTTGCAGAAACGTACTCAGTTGTCAACTGAGCACATTTCTGCAGCTAAAACGGCTCTTACACGGGCTGTTCTGGGCTTCCTGGATCGCTAATCATCCTCATTTGCATGCTATTTGGCTGCAAGTGAGGTGATTAGCTTATCCACACCCACTCCGTGTAAGAGACGTTTTAGCTTGTCTCTTACACGGACTTTGGGCTGTTCCTGGATCGCGAAGGCTGCATGGAGTCTTACACTACTCTTAGACTCCGTGCAAGCCTTCGTGAATCCGACCCTGTTTCTTTCCCATGTCCATATTTCTTTTTTATATTTTTCAAATATCTCTAGATTTTGTTGTTTATATTTTCTCACTTCCTCAGATGCTTCTTTTTCCAAACAGATCAAAATTTCTTGATCTATATACTGTTTTTCAAAAATCTATTGTATTAATGAACACAAATTTTTGTTTGAAGCTTCTGACAGTTTTTCCTGTGGAAGTATTTTTCTTTCCTCTAATTTCACTGTTAATTGTTTTGTATATCTTGTGTCTGGAAATTCTGACCTTTTTACATAATAGTAACAATACATAATTTCTTTCTTATCCTCAATAGTCCACTCTATTGTCTTTATGGCTCTTCTTTGGCCAATCAATTTTTATTGTTTTGTGGACTGCTACTTCCTTCTACAACAGGGGGCCATAGGTTGTCTGATAATTCTCTACTACTTTTTGATATCCCCAAACATTCCCCTGAGGTAAATGTCTCTAGATGCCCTATATACCTGAATAAGATTTCCTCTTAAATATCTATAAGAGACACTGTACAAGTTCACATATTTTAGTCTTTCATAATAACTTAAATTTTCACGTCCACAGATGCCCTTGGTATATTCCTGTTGTACTCCCTCCAGTTTACTCAGACTTGTTTTCTTATAAGGTTTCTATATTGTTATTCCATACTCAAGTTTGGGTCTAATGTAACTAACAAACAACGACTTTATCATTTCTGATTTCCTTGACTTTATAAATCTTTTTATACAACCTATAGCTCTATAACTATCATTAACCAATTGGTTGATATGATTAGAAAAACTCAAAGCTGGATCTACCCTGGTAGTTAAATGAATCTACAGTTTCAATCATTGTGTGCTGTTTTAAATATTCACATTTCAATTTATGTCTCCAAAATCTTATATGTTTAGTTTTTGATGTATTTATTAGCATATTATTCTCCTGTGCCCAAATGGTCAATTTAGTCAGTTTACTAAATGTCAGGTCATCTGCATATAGACTGTTGAACACTCAGATGAAAAAATGTAGATCTGAAAGATACAATCTAAACAATTAAAGGCATAAGACAGACCCCTGTGGGACACCCTGACTGTAATCAAGAATTTCACCCGTCCAATTGCTGTATTATACTTGCCATGTCCTATTTGTAAGCCATGCAGCTATCCATCTTATCAAGAGTACATCAATACCTAGTTGTTCTAATTTATTGAACAGTGTTTTGTGTATGACCCTGTCAAATGCTGAAGTTAAATCTATATAAATTATATCACAGCACAATTTTTCATTCATAGCTGTTATTATACTGTTATAGAACATTATGTTACAGGCAGTAATAGATCTATTTTCAACATATGCATAGTTTCAAGTCCCAACCTATCCAATTCTGACAATAATTTATCCAATATTACCTTCTTCATTATTTTTCTACAACATGAAAGTAAACTTAAAGGTCTATATAAATCTGGGTCTGTGCTACTACCCTTCCCCTTAAAGACAGGTTTAATAAGTGCATGTCTCCAATCTTGAGGAATCTCACCATATGTATATGACTTAGTTAAATAATAGATATAATAGTTTTTTAAGTTCTTGCTGAAGCCATCTCCTTCCTGTGCCTTGTTTGGATCCAGTTTGTATAATTCTTTTATAATATAATTTGATTCCAGTATCTGGGGTTACCTGTATGTTACTAGGACAACTTATCACCCCCTTTGTGGTGCAAAGGGACATGGGAAAGAAAAAAAGATTTAATATGGTACAATATTTATGCAAAGGAGAAATCAAAACTAATCAATGCAAAAAAGCAACACTAAAGATATTTGAAGACAAATACGGGCAAAGGCATCCGGATATGGAAAATTTCACAATACAAAAAATAAGAAAACAAAGGGGGGAAGTAGAAAAGAAGATTAGTAATAAAGAAATTAAAGAAAAAGAAACTTAAGTTATGGATTACCCTCAGAATGAAGGATTTAGTGTAGAAAATCCAACTCAGATAATGTCACAGCATAATGGAACAATGAGTTCCCGAACTGGGGGAGACAGGTGGAACAGGAGGCAACTGACCCCTTGGTACATGAGGATGTTTTGGGGCCTTCAATGGGAAACCAGTACTGGGGTCAATTGGAGATGCACAACAAGGGAAGGAGTAGGAAATAGCAAATCTGATGTGGTCAATATTGTGAAATGACAAGCCAGTGAGTTAACATATGAAACAGCAACAGATGACAAAGGATGAAATGGAAGCGAATATGTCACAGGAAGATGTTTTGGAACTTTCTGTGGAATGCCTCCAGGAAGGGGCACACAAATAATCTGCTCTCAGTTTAGAAGAAAATTATCTAAGGGAAGAGATCCTTGATTTAATAGATATGGCTAAACATATTAAGAGTGATGAAAGAAATAGATCACATAAAGTAAATAAGACCCAAAATATTAACAGATGAACACAATAATCAAAAATATTAACAGAAATGTGTGTGATATAACAGAAGTAAGTAGGACATATTATTGTGCAAGTAAATTAATTACAGAAAAATTCTTACCACAAAAATGCAGAGCAATAAGGGAAGGAAGGGAATAAAGAAATGCCATCGTGGAGGCATCAAATAGAGAAAAGTATAAACCATTTAACACAAGTGTGACTGTTAGAATATAGAAGAGGGAATCAGATCAACAAAAATACTTGGAAAGATAGATGTAATAAAAGCAACATGCAGTATCAGAGCAGACCAGGATCTATCATTGCAAATAATAAACTAAAGATATTACCACAGGCAAAAAAACTTGGAAGATATACAGATAAACATAAAGGAAAAGTACAAAACATAATACACCAATGACCTAAAAAAGATTAATAAAGAACTGGGAAATAAAGCAAAAGGAATAGAAATACTAACAAAAAAGAAGAAATAGATACATTTTGGAGAAATGTTTATGAAGACCCTGTGGAACATAATAAAGGTGTTGAATGGATAGAAGTGAAAGAAACAGTAAGGAGTTCAAATGTACAGGATATGAAATGAGATGAATTAATGGCTGAAGAAGCTGAAACAAAATTAAGAAAAGCTCCTAATTGGAAAACCATAGGCCACATGCAGTACCTAACTTCTGGCTAAAAGTATTAACATCTTTACCAAAAGATTTAGCCCTGAGTAAGAACTACTTACATGCACATTCCGAACTGACACCATCTTGGTTAATAAAAGGAAAAACAATACTCCTCTGTAAGTGTATTGCCTAATGAGTTTAATTTTAGCAGGATTAGAAATGTTCAAGACAAATAAGTCAGGCAATAGTCACTTTAATACAATAAAATTAGATAATACATATAAAACAACATTTATTTATTTTTATTTTATTTTTTATTTATTTTTATCTTACATTTGTTGACCGGGATAGTCCAACTGGATATATGTCCATTTTCAGTGGAGGCCTGGGGAGAAAAGCTCCACATACCAAAAAAGAGACAGTACATACATCACTGAGTGATAAACTCAGGCTGACATGTTTAGAAAAATATAGGCAAAGAATACAGGCAGATATCAATATACACAATGTGCAGACTTACATCTGTTTGGCAAAGACGTATCAGAAAATGTGAACATAGAATACAATCAGATCTCATAATTACAATGCTTAGACATTCAAATACTATGAGGCATAGATACTTGCCTAACACCAGGTTGGGTAGCAAGACATGTATTAGTGAAGTTGTTAGTCAGGTTTAAAACAAGAGGACAGCCAATGAGATGTGAAGTATTTTTTGAGTTCTCTTTTAAATAGGGGTAGTGAGGTTTCCTTGGTAACGGTAGTAGGGAGTAGATTCCAGATTTTACCGGTTGAGTTGGCAAATATAGCATCGCCTGCAGAATTGTTGGATTTTTGGGTCAGTATCATTAGTTTATCAGCTGAGAATAATGGCCTGGGGGCACTATGAGGGGTGGGAAGATTTTTGTGGGGAGGGGTGTTATCAGGTTGATGGAGTATTTTATGCACTACTATAAGCTGGTTGAACTGTAGAAGGGTAGGATACTCTAGCCATCCCCGTGCTTTGAGGTTCTGGCAATGGTGGGTCCTAAAAGCCATGCCAGTATCAAATCTGGCTATATGATTGTAACATCCTGATAATTTGTTGAGATTGGTTTTGGATAGGTTGGTGAGTACAGGGGAGGCATACATAAGGGTAGAGAGGAGGTGTGATCTTGCAATAACTACACTAGCTAGGGGAGTGAGGAAAGGTCTGGCTGTGTACAGGGAGCCAAGTTTTTTGTTAATGGACTTAAAAGTGTGATTGACATGTTCATCAAATTTAAAGTTGTTGTCTATTATTACACCTAGAAGCTTTGTATGGTCATCAGGGGAGATAATGGTAACATCGCTAGATTTAATGTTGAAGGAAGGAGGAGAAAGTCTACGGTTACAGGAGAAAAGTAGTAGCTTGGTTTTGTTAGGATTTAGAAGCAGGCAGCGATTAGCGAATCATGTTTCTACTATGCTGAAAGTGGTCTGGGTGAGGGTAAGAAGTTGTGTAGGAGAGGAGTCGGAGCATATTAGCACTGAGTCATCTGCATATTGGATGCAGGTAGCTCCTGGGATGGTGGTGTGCAGATCATTGATAAAGATAGATAAAAGAAGGGGACCCAGTATGGACCCTTGTGGGACACCTAGGGTTAGAGGAAGTTGGGATGACAGCTTGCTCTGCCATAAGACAGCCTGCTGTCTACCGTTTAGGTAGGAGTAAAACCATGGTATTGCGTGTAGTTCTAAACCGATGGTTTGTAGGGTATTGAGCAGTACCTGATGGTTGACCATATCAAAAGCTTTTGAGAGATCTAGGAAGAGTGTGGAAGATAGCTTGTTGTTGTTACGATGAAGATTGATGACATTAGAGAAAGATAGAAGAGCTGTGGTGGTATTGTGGAATGGCCTAAAGCTGTGCTGAGAGTCGGCGAGCTTTCCGTTTTAAACAAGAAAGTGCATGATTTGTTTGTTTAGCTAGTGGTGAAAGAAAGGCTATATGTCTAAAGTTAGATATTTCTGTGGAACATCTTCCTTTATGGAGAGGTATATCATGTGATATTTTCCATATTGCTGGGATGGATCCTTCTGAGATGGATCTGTTGATCAGAATAGAAATGGGAAGTGCTATGGCATCAGCTGCTTTTTGAAGATATTCAGCTGGGAGGTGGTCGCCAGCTAGTGTAGTAGGTTTTAGCTTTTTGAGTAAGGTCCGGATCAGGTTGTTAGGTATGGTTTGAAAGGTAAAGGTGGGTTGGGTGCTGGGTGGATCAGGGCTAGATGTGCCAGAGCTGGTGTTTGCTTCCGATGGAGTGAGATGGGTAGCTAGACACTGGATAGTTTCAGTAAAGAAGGAGTTGAAGCTGTTTGCAATTTCAACAGGGGATTTATCAAGGGCAGCTGATGGGGTAGGAGTGGTGGAACAGCCTGGCTGGAGAAGATTGTTAATACTAGCCCAGAACTTTTGAGGGTTTAGCTGATATTTTTGTTGTAGGAGGGTGTAGTGATTTTTTTTTGTCTAGAATTACAGATTTTTTGGTCTGGTTCCTTAGCTGCCATTATCTTACTTGGTCCATAGGGGCTTTGGTAACATGCCACCTGGCCTAAGTGTTTTCTTAGTTTAATTTTGTTTTTTGTTTCTTTAGATAGCCACTGTGCAACCATGGCTTTTACACAACATAGTATAACTTAAACAAAACAATTCATAATAGTATATCAAGAAATAACAGAATTAATACATTACTGATAAAGTTAAAAGCTTCACCCTTGCCAACACTTCGACTGGGAAGCCCTGCTTCAGCCAGGCAGGAGTCTCTATCGGGAAAGTCCCTGGGCAATGTGTCGACTCCACAGGTGAGGCTTCTGTCTGACTGAGCAGAAAGTCCCGTCTTTTATATGCCTATATGTGTTAATGCACACAGGATTAGCAAAGATTATGTTGGAACAAAACATAGGCATTGGCCGGATGCCCAGAAATGCTCCAAGTAAGCCTGCTAGTTCCTGTAGTTAACTGAAAACATAAAGGAATGTGCAAAATAAGTTACCTGCCAGATCTCAGGGTCACGGAGCTGTGCATAAACAAGAAGGAATGTGAAAAACAAATCATAAAGTGACCTCATTCCCATAGTTACATAGAACAAGAATGTGAAAAACAAGTCATAAAGTGACCTCATTCCCATAGTTACATAGAAGAATAGGGGAAAATACAGCATATAGAATATATTAACCCTTTACTATATTAGTTTTGCTATACCAAGCCAGCAGTCAACTCACTTACACTCAAGGTATACCTTTTGTATTACATTTGTATCACAAAGAGTGATTGTACAAACCATCCTAAAAACTATAGACCAATAACTTTCCTTCCAAAGATGTACACACTATATACTAGTGTAGATGCAGACAGAGTTTATTGTCATTTAGAAGAAAATTTATTCATTGCAATATAACAAAAAAGGTAACAAAAGTAAAACATATGGAGCAAATGATCATTTGTTGTTAAGTAAACACATAATGGAGAATTGTTAAAAGGGGAAGAATCTAAGTGTGATATGGATATATTACAAAAAAGTATTTGACAGCATCCCACATTCATGGACAAAGGAGTGCTTACAGATGTACAAGATACATCCTACATGTATCAAATACATTACAGTGACCATGAAACAGTGGCAAACCACTTTGCAGCTAAGCTATGTCAAAGGACAAACTATTATCCCAGGGATAAAAATTCCAGGGTGACTCTGTCACCACTGCTGTTTTGTCTTGCCCTTAACCCATTAAGCTGTCTACTTACATTTGGTTATGGTTTCAACTCGGATCTCAGAAAACATCCAAATATAAACACTTTTTATCTTCTTTTTGTAGGTGACTTAAAACTGTATAGTTTATCAGATGAGGAGTTGAAAGCACAACTGCAAGTGGTTAAAACTTTCTCAGATGCAGTAAGAATATAATTTGATCTTGATAAATGTGCAAAAGCAACATTTGAAGGTGCTGCATCAAGAAAATATCAGTCTGGGACAGGAAAGTAATATATAGGAACTTGATCAGGAAGGAGTGTATATATTTGGGAACTGTTGAAAGGTCAACTATAAAACATGAATAAATGTAAACAAAACACAGTAAAGAATACATCAGAAGACTAATACTAATATTGAAAACAGTCCTGACATCTAGGAACAAAGTCCAAGCTATAAACCGATTTGCTCTTCCTGTTATAACTTAAGAGTTTTGGTGTGATTGACTGGTCCCATATGGTATTGGATCATTTGGCAGGAAAACAAGAAAAATGTTTCACACTTACCAAATGATATATATAAAAATCAGTGATTTTATATCACATATATTATTATATATATACATCATCATATATTATTATATATAGATTTTTTATCTTTAAAAAGATTATATATTACTAATTTTGAAGGAGGTATGGGCCTCCTTGGAACTGATTACATGTATAGATCTCCAATCATGGAACTGCATACATATCAGCTGACCTCACCAGATCCAAACATAGTGAAAGCTTTAAAACATGAGAAGAAGAAGTCTAAAATGACTTCCTTGCTTAGTGTAACAGAAGCATATCGATATCAAGCGGAAATGGAAATCAAAACAGAAGTAGACAAAAATCAGGCAGCAACTGAATGTGCAAAAAAAAAACAAAAGAAAGAATATCAGGAGAAGGGTCAGATGAGAAGGCAAGAAATGTGGAAAAGGCATAAATATTATGGTAAGTACAGAAAACTCCTGGAACAACCTTTTGTTCATTGGGATTTGATGCAAGAATGGTTAAGGAGAGGTGAATTTAAACCAAAAGATGAAAGGTTAATATTGGCAGCCCAGGGTAGTGGACTAGATACATGCTGGTTTACAAAGTCCATTGAACATGATGGAGAAACAGACAACTGCATGTTCTGTAAAACAGAACTGGAAGCAGTCAAACGTCTTAATGCTGGGTGTGATACACTAATGGCAGAAGGACTGTATACTGAAAGGCATAATAATGTGTCAAGACTGTTGCAGTGGAGATTGTGCAAATGTTATAATACTGAAGTAGCTGCGAAGAAGTGGAAACATGAGCCACAAAGCATTATAGAGAAATGAGGTTTGGAACAGACCATTTTGTCCAGGGACATCTTCAAGGTGTGGGGTTAGTTAAAGTAGCAGGATTTGGGAAGATAGGGGAGGATAGGGTTAAATAGGAATGGATGAGGCTTGGGAGGAAGTGAGGTAGGGGTAGGGAGGGGCTTAAAGGATGTTAGGCAAGTGTAACTGGAATAGGAGTCACATTTTGACGTGAACTTGCTATGGCAAGCTTACGTCCGTGACGACCTGTAGGTATTCGTGGACAGGTAAGGCTTGATTATGCTAACATATGTGGAGAAGACACTGTTTTGCCCCCCCCCTTTATTTTTTTGTTCTTTCCTGTGTGTGGTACAGTAGAAGTGCAACATGCAGGGGGTAGTTGTGGTAGAATACATATGCAAGTTGCGGGAGGCATTTGTGTAGTTCATGTTTGAGCTCTTTATTTTTGTTGATGGTGGAGTTGCATTTCGGCAGGGTCGCATTTGGCCAGTAGCAGTTTTCTAAGGGTTGCATGGTTGGCAGATTAATTGTCAGTTAACAGGTGTTGTGTGTTGTTGGAGTCCGTTCCTTCCCTGCTGTGCTGTTGGACGGTCTTTGGTAGAGATTTGCAGTGTAGGAAGGGAGCCTTTTGTGATGGCAGACCGTGGGGGGAAAAAAAAAAAAAATGGGCGCTTTGCATTTGGCATGAAGCTGCCAGTTTCTTCAGTCCATACAATAGTTATACCCCTCCCTTTTCTTTGTCTCGGCGGATTTCATTGGTGGTTTGTGGGTTGGAGGGAGCCGTGATGGCCATTTCGTGGGCTGCTAGTCCTGTGGGGGGAAGAGGTTCTACCACATATCTGCAGTGTAGCATCGGCAAACAAAAAAAAAAATGGGGGGGGAGGCTACAATGAAGTTTTGTTAGCTGGCTGGAGCATGGGAGCATGGTGGGTCTTTGATCCAGTAGCATATAGAGTGTATTCCATGCTAGTGCATTTCCACTTAAGCTGCAAGGGGCTTTAAGCGGGCTTGGAGTTATGTTGTCAATAGGTGCACTGTGCACATGCATGGAAAGCTGATATGGACTTTTGATTTAACAGTCCAGGGTTTATGTTAACGAGGGCCGGGACACAAATGAGTCTAAACTTGAGGTAGTTGAAATGTATCAGTTTCCATTAATTATCGTGGTTATACAACACTTTTGGCAATAACACTGGTGTTTTTCCATATCTCGCAGAACTTTATGACAGTTGCGTAACGTCGAGGAGTTGCTGCATGCCGTTTGGGCCCCAGCATCAATAAATGGGCAAATCTAATATTACTCGTATACCTCAGCTGCCCCTTATTTACAAGGACTTCCCTGGTTGAGTCAAAATTTAGCTCTATCCCTCGTAACACTGGAAAAAACTATTTTTTTTTTTTAACTCACTTGTATCCCTATTACCCTTCACATGTTTGCGGTACCTCTTTCTCATACTAAACATGGTTTTGGAATTGAACTATTATTTCATTCTAATTTATAGCATTGGCTTAGGTCTGCTTTGTGGTACCATCATAGGAAATATTCACTTTTATATCTGTTCTACCCATTACAGTTTTGCTTTATGATATTGTGATATCAGTTACATTTATTAAATGCTTGGCATAGGATTGCATCAATTTTTCATACTGGACTGCAGAGGTGGTTGTATTGATCTGTGGTCAGGCATTGGTGATTGTGATTGGGTGGACTTGCGTTGCATTGATAGTTTCCCAGGTTGAATGGAGATGTGAAGATGGTTCTTTGAAGCTAATCATGTATTGTAGAAAGAAAGAAAAAAGAAAGGTCTTTGTTTAGTGTCGGCATGGTCTTGACTGGTGGTGTAGTGGCTTTGGTGTTAGGCTTTGCTGTTTCAGTTGCAATTGTTTGGGGTTTGTTTTCTCCTTCAGTTGGGGGAGGGTGAAGGCTGGAGGGGCAGCATCATTGTTTTTTTTCGTGGCTTACGGCACTTGGTAGTGTCTCCTTTTACAAGCGAAAAGGTAAAGTGAGTATCTTAAAGTAAATGAGCTACAATACATCAATTTATTTATACTAAGTATATTTATTTCAAAATGAACTGTAATCTTGTACAGGCTACATCCATATTTTCCCTTCCTTTCCTCTTCACCCACCTTCTCTTCCTTTCTTAAAAAAAAAAAAAAACAAAGGAAAAGCCAAGTGCTGCGGGGTGGCTGGTCTGGAAGGTAGTAAGTGGTCACAGTGAATAAAAGTCCTGGGATGTTAACAGTTCTGGAGAAAGTGCATTGTGCTGCTGTCCTGTTGCCTAATTACCTTGCATAACATATTTTGGCATGGAAGGGGTGCGTAAATGAGCCACTTCTCCTGCTCCGAATATGGAGCTTAATTTGAGTGCCCCTTGGTATATGATAAAAAAAAAAAAAAAAAAAAGAGGGAAAGTAGGGGAACGGGAGACTGTTTTTATGGGCTATGGGGGGGTCATTAAGGAGGAGCACGACTGTGAGTGCACGTAATCCGTCAGCAGGATGTCTTCAAAAGTAAATAGCTGCTACAGTTGTATGTGCTAATCAGTGCATTGGTGGTTATTTTACTTATATTATTTTATTTAGAATTTTAGCAGCAATAACGTTATGGTGCAGTCAGTGTCAGTGGAAGTCCAGGCTTATTTGTTAGGGTAGGAGGAATTAGGGCTGGGTTTTTTATGACAGTGAAGCCACCGAGTTTTCTTCAGCCAGGAGTGAGGCGATGGTGGTAGTTTTGTTCCACTTTACTTGCCAAAATGACTCCTAATGTTTGATGGGGCATGCTGTGTAGCTCTCAGTATCCCACACCTTAAGTTAAAGCAGTGAGGTAGCTAGATACATCCCTGTTGTACTTCAACTTTATATTTTTACGTTGGCCCATGTAATATTTAAAATGTAAGCATCCTTCCAACTGTTGTTGTGTTATACTACGACCACAGATAAGGCTGCTTGTAATGGAATGCTCATATCTGTAAGCATGCTCCACACTAATCATTTATGCGCACTTTATTTTAGATATTCTCATTTGTTTAGATCTTTATGCTTTCATGTTAATAGGGAATGAGAAAAAAAAAGTTTCCCAGTATTTATGGCTTTGTCCAAATTTTGGTATGTTTGGCGGAAAGGGAGGTTCCATTGTGGATGTGGTTTTAGGCGGGGCCATTGTCAGTTGGACGAAGCACTTTTCCTTTCATAGTATTTGCTTCCCTCGACCCCTGTCTAGCAGGGCGAATGACGTGATCCCCGGGATGAATTTCTATCTCCCATCCAATCATCAAGGTTCCTTTTGAAGAGGTCCAAAGAGGCGCTCTGCTTGACATGTATGGGCAGTCTATTCCAGAATCTGGGGTGTCTCTTGGTCAGGAACCTATCCCTCCAGCATGTTTTGTTCATTGTGATGAAAATGTTTAGATCCCTGGAGTGTGTGGCTCTGAGGGATTGGGATTTCTTTAAGTGTAGCATGTCCAACAGCTCTGGTGATCTGGAATAGCAAAATTACCCGGGTTGTGGATAGGGATAGGTCTCTTCAGGTGTGGGGGTTTGCTTTTAATATATTCCACTTGTAGTTAAATTTATCTTGAATATTTGATTGGGCCATAGGAAGCATTGCTTCAGTTATGGCTGCTTTGTCATAGATGGGATTGGCGGTGGTACATTCCTTCCCGGGTTGGCAGGACAGGTTGTCCTTGAAGATGTCTTGGAATGTGTTATTTTTTTTGGATGTTTTACATGTCTTTTTCTTTCTTGCAGATGGGGTCTTGGAATGCTGTGGCTGTAATTTGGTATAAGTGGATATAAGGTGGAGCCTTCTCGTTCCTATTAGAGGGTTTAATTTTATCCTTTTCTTTGTAGATGTGGTGTGCCGGGTTCCAGTGGTGAAATAACAGTGAATTTGCAGATGATCATGCGTTGGTGTCGATTAAGCGGTGGGGTCATTGGGTGAGCAATCAGAAATGGATAGGTGAAAAGGCAAGCACAGTGATCCGGAAGAAGAAACTTGTGACTGTCCAGGATGATGAAGCACAACCAACTTTTTGTTTACTTTAGAATAAGTATTAATGTTTTATGACCTCGTTTGATTTGTGATACAGGATAATGTACAATTCATGGTAGAATTAAGAGTTCTATTATTTAAGCATCATGGGATGCAGTGGTGCAGTGGTTTGTGTCATTTCACAGCTAGAGGTTCTCCAGTTCAATTCTTGGCCAGGGGCCAGTTGTGTGGGCTTTGCGTGCCCTCTTTGCATTTGTGTGGGTTTCACCGGGTACTCCTGGGTTTTCCTTCCATGTTGCTAAGTTTCCAGTTACTTAATACTGGATATATTTGTATGGGAAGACATATAGATTACATACGCTAGATGGTCATCATAGTGAGAATGGTTTTGCTGCATGTTTAAATGGAAGTCCTGACTTGGGTTGTGCACATTGAGGTCACAGATGGAGTGCTGAGTGAGTAACAGTCAATGCCCTGATGGAAATGGACTTGGAAGGGAATGGTGTTTTGTGGATGGTTTGAGTGCTGGAGAGGCTATAGTGTAGTAGGTAATTTTATTCAATGGTCATTAAGGCACATTAGAGTTGGGGCAGTGGTGATTTCTTGCAGATGTAGGACATGTTTATTTTGGCCAGTTTGAGTGGGTTACCTTGGTAGGGTTAATAGTTGGTGTAGTTTATCAGTTTTGTTGCTTGTGGCTTAATTCTTTTGATAAGCCCTTGTGGCAGATGGATAGGGTGGGTTATAGGGATTTGTATTTTGATTATACATTTATAGGTGTGGGGTTTGGGGGTGTATTTGTGGCATTTTTTATGGCTGTGATTAGTCATTATGGAAAGGTGAGGGCCAGCAAGGGCAAGGATGGTTCTTAGGTGCTACTCTCATATTGGATTGTTGGAGGGATGACAGGAAGGTTCGTGATCTATGATAGGGCTGCTGTTAAGGTTAGTTGGCGATTGCCCTTGTCTGGTTTTAGGGGGTCTTGGGTTAACATCAGGGCGGGATTAAAGGTTTACTTTCAGTTGTTTGGCCTGTTCATCACGTTGGCTATGTATGTGATAAGGTTTATAAGCTGGAGGGTTGAGTCAGTGGCTTTTGTGAGAGCGGATGATTGAGGGGACAGGGAGTATTTATTTTACTTTTGGTGTTTGTGTTAGCTGGCGTAGGAGGTTCATTGGGGTTGTTGGGGGAATTATGGTTTGTTTCCAGTTGCCAATATGGAACTTACAGAGCTAATGGTGGTTGGGCTGCTAACAATGACATGATGGTTGTTTAATCATTCCATGTTATAAAGGCTAGTTGGTTTAATGTCTGGATTGATATTGCACCTGCGTTAAAGAGATCTCATTGGTATGATGGTATGCAATTGGGCTTAATAATGAAATAGTATGGCTTGTTTTGTTGAGCTGCTAGAATGCCATGATGACTGTTGAGCTGTTTTATTGCTTATAAGAGATAGTGTGATGGCAGGATTGCTAGACAATGGGAGTTTAATGATACTATTTTGGTTGGTAGTGATGGGGAGTCATTAGAATTGTTATTGCTCTGGCATTAAGGAGACCTCATTTGGTTATTACTGGATTGGGTGGTAAATGGGGTTGGAATGTGAAATGATGGCATGTAGTTGACTCTGCGTGGTTTTTATAATGCCCTTGAAGTCATTGTGGAGCTGCCATTGGTCATGAAGTGAGGATTATTTAGCTCATGTGCAGTGCAATACTAGGTTATCTTAGCATAGGTGAAGAGTCAGTGTTTTGTTTTCAGTTGTTTCGGTAACTGTTTATTTTGTTATGTGATAGGGTTTTAGAAGTTAGTTAGTTAGTTAGTGGGGATGGGGTGCACTGAATGATGTTTGGCCGGATGCCGTAATGGTGTTTAGTTTGTTGGAAGGGTGTCACAGAGAGGGGGAACAGCGTGGTCAGGCTGGTGGGTGGGGAAGAGGGGCAGGCCTGCCCTCTTCCGTTCCCCCTCTGGTGCTGGATGGTCAATTCAATAAGTTTGAAAAGGAAAGTGAGCGGTTACACTGTTTGAGTACATAAGTAAGCAGAGGAAGCTGCTTATTTGGTTGATGGTATGATGCAATAAATGGTAATGAAAGTGAGTGGTTACGCTGCTTGATAAGTATATAAGCAAGCAGGTGAAGCTGCTTATTGGATTGATGGTATAATGCAATACAGGGTAATGAAAGTGAGCGGGTACGCTGCTTGCTAAGTACCGATAAATGGTAATGGAAGTGAGCGGGTACGCTGTTTCATAAATAAGTGAGCAGAGGTATGGACGCTGCTTATTGATCTGGATGAGCAGGTTTACACAGTCCTGTCCTAAGATAATTTTACATGGATGTTATTTCACCTCTATCATGTTTGGTTGAAATGAATGAATATTGATTAACATTTATGTTTATGGAAATTTAATAAAGGTCATCAAATGTCATTTGGTGTAATGTGTTTCTTGAAGGGGACCTGGACAAATGAGGTTTGGAACAGACCATTTTGTCCAGGGGCATCTTCAAGGTGGGGGGGTTAGAGTAGTAGGATTTGGGAGGATAGGGGGAGGATAGGGTTAAATAGGAATGGATGAGGCTTGGGAGGAAGTGAGGTAGGGGTAGGGTGGGCTTAAAGGATGTTAGCCAAGTGTAACTGGAATAGGAGTCACATTTTGGCGTGAACTTGCTACCCGCCCTCCCTCCCTCTTTTATTAATGGGGATATGGTTATGTTTAGCTTGGACAGGGCGGAGAAGAGGGGCAGGCTTGCCCTCTTCTATTCCCCCTCTGGTGCTGGATGGTGTTTCTTGAAGGGGACCTGGACAATGATGAAGTTTATGTTACCAACAGGTCAGAAAACAGATGTGAGAAAACCAGGTATAGTAGTCAATGAGACGTAGACAAAAGTCACATTGATCATTGAAATTGCCACACCCAGTGATTACAGTTTTCATGTACAGAGAGACACAAAGTCATAAAATACCAGGATGTGCAAACAGACATGAGACTAATGTAGAAGAAAGATACTCAGACAGTTCCAATAATAGCAGTAACAAAGGGTCTGATAAAAAAAAAATTTACAGTAGTAATTAGATATGCTACCAGTACATATAACTCCATATGAATTGCCGAAGCAGTCATTTCTGGGCACATTGCAGTTACTGTGAAGAGCACTTTTGGCTGACATCAAAGATTGAAATATTACTAATTTTATGAACTTTAATCATACTCTAATTTAGGAATGGGGTCTATTCCCATCATGGTATTAGAAACTCAAAAGACTTGGAGAAATTAAATGTGTAGACCTTGGTTTAATGTCTCTTCCAAAGGATGGCATCTCAGAAGTGTAGCATTCCCTTAATTCTTCACTGTTGTCCTATGGCTGTACTAGAATATGAATCCAAACACCTGGTGTGGAGATAAAACTCACAGCCCTCTTAATCGTTCCTGCATTGAATGTGAATACATTACCTGCTGAGATACTGACACTGACAACCTTTGAAATATGACAAGAAACACGCTAACCCAGCAAAGCCCACAGTGAGTAAGAGTAAAACGTGCAAATTCCATGCAGAACACACCGCAGCCAAGAAGTCAAACCAAGAAACCAGGCACAGTAAAGCAGTAGTGCTAACTGCTGCCCCACAGCGCCAACAAGGGTGTGCTTCACTAAAAGGAAATTACTTCTGCCTTCACCTGCAGAATGTACATTCTATCAGAAATCGTTAGGCCTTCCTCTTAGGTTGGGGCTACCTGGGCATAGTTACTAACCTACACTAGCCCTTTGTTACAATTGTGTATGTTACATTGAAGGTTTCCGGGTGACTAAACTTTTTTCTGTATCACCAATTTTACTACCAGTCTTAAACAGAGGACAATGTATACTACGGTATTCCAATGCTATTTCTTGATTTAAAAACAGACAAAAGCCTTCATTTTTGTACAATAAAGCACCTGCTGAAAGGTATATGCTTTTATGTGGTGTTAAGGCAGTTCTGAAATCTCTTCCATTTTTATCTGTAATGTACGTGTATTCAAGCCAGCTTCCATTTCACCTGTTTCCATCACTGATAGTGTGTGTGTGTGTGTGTGTGTGTGTGTGTGTGTGTGTGTGTGTGTGTGTGTGTGTGTGTGTGTGTGTGTGTGTGTGTGTGTGTGTGTGTGTGTGTGTGTGTGTGTGTGTGTGTGTGTGTGTGTGTGTGTGTTCACACACGTGTGTGTGCATGTGTGTGTCTGTGCGTCTGTGTGTTTGTGTGCGTTACATTTATGACCTTTTAAGAACTTTTCAACTTCTGTACATGGTTGAATACATTTAGCTTTTATTCCCAGCTGTTGCTGTTATAAAGGGCATGTAGAGCAAAATGTCACTATCAGGTAAGGAGAGTCTGTTTTGATCTTTAATAATCTGAGTTCACATTTTACTGAGAATTACTTGCAACAGCCGGTAGCATTATTTTCTTAATAGCTCCCTTCATTCATATGGCTTTTTAATGAGCCCTGTTTATTGGGCACACACCCTTTCTTTTTTTCTCAGTTGTACATTTTGTATATCTGTGATCTAGCTCACACCTGTTTTACATGTCGCTATTATATATAACACAGTGACATCACATTCATATTCCTCCATAAGGTCATACTTTCACCCACACTATTTTAAGTATTGAATATCATGAGTACATTTTGCATTAGTGATTGAATTCAATTCTGTGAGATCTTTCAGCTGTTAATTTATCTCTGCTGGTTGTCTTCACTTCACATTCTAAGGTCAGGGCTGCCTCACCAGCTAATGAGTTCACTTTTGTGTAGGTTTATTTTCTGCAGTAGACTTCCATAAGGTTATTTTTAGCTGCTATATCACAGCCTATTAGATTCCTCCTTCACTAAATTATATGAGACTTGCCAAGGGATGATTCTCTTGTCTCTTATTTCTCCCTAGTGTTCCATTTAAACTTTTATTCAGATGAGTGTGCCTCACTTTGCTTCACTCAGTACAGGCATACTTTCAGATTTGTGCTGTTAAGGTCTGTCGATTAAAATCAATGCTGGGGGTTGGCAGCTCAATACTTTACAGCCCCTGAATACTTAACCATCTGCCAACTTAACAACTGTAAGGTGATCTTTGGTGAAGATTAAGGCTATGAGAAGTGAAAAATAGAAAACCAAAAGTAAGCTCAAAGAACAGAAACTACAAGACTTAAACTGTATGAAAGCGAATGCCATGGAATCTTCTGTAATGATACTTTAAAGATTAGCCTACTTTGGAAAACAAAAGCTTTTATACTACTGTGGGAAATGTACCTAGGGCTAAATATGAAAGTATTGTGAACCCTGTATTTAAATATGTGTGCCCCTTATAGGTGACTAAAGGAAAACTGACTCAACAATAATTTTCCTGAATTTTGTATACAACATCCTATGATTATTGAAAGCAGACTGAGCACATGATAAATAAACTGATCCTTCATGTAGAGAGATACTAACACAACCCCCTGAATTAAATAACTATATGGTGGTGCTGCGGTAGCGTTGTCGCCTCACAGTTAGACGTTGCCCATTCGATTTTCAGTTAGAGCATCTTCTGTGTGGCGACATGCGTGAATGAATGGGTGTTCTTTGTTGGAGGTTGTGCATTAGGCCCGGCAAGCCAGCACGTAAAAATCTACTGCCAATCATTAGCGGACCGGAGTTCCGCTGTGGCGACCCCTAACAGGGAAAAACCGAAAGACATAACCGACTCTGCTAGGTAATAGCACCTTGAAGTAGCTTACATTTAGTTCCATTTTTTTAGTTGCATCTTAGTAATAGTTTAGTTTTATAATCCAAATGGGTCACCATATCACTTACAAAGGAAATGTATAGTGAAACTGTTAGAATGGGAAGAGTATTTAACATAAAATCATACTGATTTGAGCACAACATTAAAATGACTACTTTGACATCTTTTCAGGAAATCCATGAACAGACATAAAGGAGACTTGTAGAATGGGGTACTTATTAGTACAGTATGATATAGTTCACAGTCGGGAAATGTATATGGAAAAGGATGTGACTAAGGCCTTTACTTTACAGCCTATAAAAGCTGTACCAGAAGAAATCATTGGTTTATATTGAAACTATGTTTCTCCTATGATAACATAAATATAGAAGGTTTTCTGTCTCACGTAATGGTGCAGTATTCAGAAACAAGCATGAAAAAGCCTGAACCTTCAACTTCTTATATATGTGCTTAAGCATTAAGTAGATTTACATTATTAAAACATGTTAATGCAATTATAAAATTAGATAAAATAAACATTTACATTAAGAGACCTGAATAATGCCTAATAGAGCAAACTAGTATAAAAAGGTGTGTCCTCAGAAGTTGCTTAAAGCTGCACCTGTTGAAACCCTCCTAAAACCACTGAGGTAACAGAAAGCTGTAGATCCTGGCAAACAATTATATGAATTTTCAAATATCATATGATATGAATACCAGGGTGGTAGAGCACAATGCACATGGTGGACAATAGGGACTAGTCAGCTCCTTCAGGTAAGATAGACCCATTTTATGTAAGGCCAAGAAAATAAACACTGTGACAGGGAGCACTGTGGTCCCAGTCCCAGTTGAGTACCTGTAGGTAGCCATACTGTTGACCTGGGCACCAGCACAGCATCTGTTCATAAAAAAACAGGGCATGAATAACTACCAAGAAGTCCTCATGCAATACCAGGTATTAAGTTCTGGTGACGTTTCTCAGATGGTAACATGGAGACTAGATAATGGTAGATACCTGATTTTAAATGTCAGCTAATCATCAGGAATATAGACATGGTGTCACACATTAGATTCAGACCACAGTTTGTCACTGTCATAGATGATAAATACTGGCATCAGAGGAACAAAATGGTCTTGAAGGGTAGCATACACTGCCAAAGCCTTGGCCCTGGTCTTGGAGCTGGTAAGTTCCTAACATCTACAGGATAAACAGCAATGTGCATTTTCCAAATCACCTGCAAGAGAATGTACTTGTGCCATCCGCTCCTGTACTATATGTATCATCTGCTCTTATGGTACATGTGCCATCTGCTGCAGTGGCCCATGGGAAGGAGTGGTACAGCTGTGATTCATCAGCACTACAATGATAACTAATTCCTCTCCTTCTAATAAGAATATCCAGAGGGAGTATAAATAAGCGTGTCTATTTCAGAGATGGGTACTTTAGGCAAAATGTTTATACAGTACCTTTATAGTTTCTGTTTTCCACTATGCCTTACATACTGTTCTTTGCAGTTCTAAGTAATGTCACATGACTATGATCTAAGCAACAGCTTTTACACTCCCCTCAAAGAGACATGCTGTACAGAAGCTGTACACACATATAAAAATCTAGCAATTGAGAAGAATTTGTGTCATCCTTCCAGTTCAACTTGTATTAAACACAGCATATTTACTTTTGCAGATGGATGCACTAGAAATATTTCATGGCAATTTGTGCTTTGATAAGTTCCTGTCTAATAAATACAGCCATATAAGGAGTTTAAGTAAAAATGTACACAGAATTAATCAATGGTGGATTTCTTAGTATGCTCTGTGTTGGTCATTCACTTGCCACTTTAGCTTCCATCTCCACCCCACCTCCACTCTGCCG
Source organism: Protopterus annectens (assembly GCF_019279795.1). Lineage (NCBI taxonomy): Eukaryota > Metazoa > Chordata > Ceratodontiformes > Protopteridae > Protopterus > Protopterus annectens. The sequence goes on from NC_056726.1 coordinate 1,404,424,521, forward strand.
AGGGTGTGGTGGCTAACTAAATTCAATCATCTTGCATGTGCATTTAATATTTTGGAAGAAATGGCTGCCTTATAGAAATCCCAGTTTAATAGATAATGGCCTACACAAACTAAATCATTTGTTTCTAAAAATTGTCTGTCTGTAGTGCAACTAAATACTAAGCCATAATCACAATATATGAAATTATGTGACAATGCAAATAATGATGTTTTCTGTTTGTGCATAAATACAGATACATTTATACATATACATATATATATATATATATATATATATATATATATACTACATACATACATACACACACACGCAAACACACACACACACACATACACACACACACACATACACACACACATATATATATATATATATATATATATATATATATATATACACACACACACACACACACACACACACACATACATGTGAAAAAAAATCCAACACTCCAACACTGTTGGTGTGTTGCATCCAACACTCTGGAAGAAAAGGGCAGGAGATATTAAGACCTGATATCACTCTCTGAAGGCATCCACAAAGGAAGGAGGCAAACCATTCTAGAGCTGTTGAAGAAAAACTTCACTAGGACTAAGGATGCTCCATCAAAGCACTGTAATCACATATTCTGGGTCTAGGTCAGCTTCCTGAAACAGACTACATTACACACAGTCTACCACAAATAAGCTTATCTTTGTTTGCTAAACCACTATGATGTAGTTAAGTAGAGACAATTTTAAAATAAATGTTTTTGCAAAAAGGCAGTGACTCCATGCATCCTATCTGATGTGAAGGCCCTGTCCAATACCACTGACCTCTAAATATACTTCTTCCAAGGTTGCAGCAACTGTCACAAAAAGGAATCAGATTTTCCCATTTCTCCAGGTTGTACAACTTTGGCAGACGTATATTAAGAGGCAGAGGGACAGAGCTCACATATTGGGAGATCAGGGAGGCACAACCCCTCTGAAAAAACTTTCAGCTGGCCTCCATTGACTTCTTCATTGCAGCAATCTAGTGAGTGGTAGGAACATTGTGACTGATTAGCTGGACATTGACTGGTTGCATGGATATATAAAACTGTAGATCTTTGATGTAGAGATCAATTAGCAAACATAAAGAATACGTAAGTAGATCCCTAACTATCCTAAATGGTTAAACTAAGCATTATAGTGAGTGAGAAAAGTGGGCAGTTAAAGATGAATAGAAACATAGGACCATAAGATGTCTAGCCATATACACCTTTAAGTAGTGGACTTAAATGTTCACATCTCCCTTTTCAAGTCCTTAACAGTGCTTGCCTCCCAAACCAAGTCAGGCTATACATGATAACCTTGATATAAATTTGTGTCTACTCATTCAGTTATCAAGACCGGCCCTAAAGGTAGTCAAAGCAGTATTTTGCTTGATCTGTAGTGGTAACTTATTCCATAGGTTGGGAGTAATCAGGGGTTAGGTGTTACTCAAGTCATGCAATGACTACTTTCTCAATAATTTTGTCTAAAAAGGGAAAGTTAGAGTTAGATCAGAAATGATCAAGACAGTTGCAGTCCAAAGAATGTTTTTTTGATGGCTAGAATAACCACGGCCCCTTTAAAAATAAATGAAAAATACCAGACTTCAGAGAGGACTCAGACATTTGATAAATAACTAAGCACAATATGTCCAGTCAAACTACAACCAACTTATAAGTGCATGAATGTAGACCACAAGTTGCAGGGTACATACTTCAGATCCCTGAAACAAACCCATACTTTTCAGGACCTCACACTCCCATTATTCCTAGTTTCAGTCAGTCATCATCTATGGAAGCATTACAAGAGTAACAATTTAAAGTCTCAGGACGCACATTCCCAAGTCCCAAAATGTTGAGAATGAATAGCTGAAGTCTGAACATAGGTATACTAAGTCCAATATTGCCATTTCTTGAATTATTCTCTTTTCTCTGATGTATGGCATTATTGGGGTTGTTTTAGGTAAGTTCAAGGGATTTGGGGGGGCTTGCACATCTCATCAGGAGTGCAGAGGCGCTTGACCCTCTGCAAAAAGAAGTTTAAAAGAGAAGAGTGAAATTCAATTTTCACTCTTCTCCTGTGTTTTTGTTGTGGGGGGGGGGGGGTTTGGTCTCTCTCATGACTTGGCAATTCTTGTTTTGAGATTTCAATAGGAAGCCCATTAAAAGGCAACACTGGCCTAATAGTGTCAGCCTTGTCAATAGAACTCACATTGTTGAAATATAAACTCTCTACATGACAGGTTGAGGTTCACATCCTCTCCACCACCCCAAAGAGCATGGCAGTCAGTTATTTGCTACTGCCAACATCTCTGTGGACAAGAAAGCTGTTTTCTTAATGAGGTCTCATACTGGTAATGAATATGATATTTACACATTTCAAGTATGTTATTCCACAAGCCACAGTGTCTGTTGGAATTCTATCTGTCCATTCACCCTAAGCAGAAGATTAAACCATGGCTCATCATGAATTTCAGAGGTAGTAATTTGGAGACAACTAAATACCCACATAATACAGATAATTGCCCTGGTTACAACATGTTAATATCCGTAACATAAAACAATATCAATAAAGAAACTGATGAACTTGTAGGAAACTCTTCACTTAGCAAGGCTGAAGATAAAAATGGGAAAACATACAGTTTGTTCTTACACCCAACAAATATTCAGAGAAGCTGATAGTTCTGACACCAGCATGAACCCACCTGGACTCTGATTTAAACAGACTGCAACTCCCACTGGCACCCCCCCCCCATTGACACTATTCCCATCTAAAACACAGATGAATGGGAACAGTGGGGAAGGTATAGCCACCAGTCAACAGGAAATTCAAGACACTGGTATAAATGCAAGGTCAACATCTTACACCAATTCAGAGCTAATTCCAAGCGTGTATTGAATGTTTCTCACACTTGTGTATGGTGCCCTACATGGGACCAAAGAAGAAGAAGCGCCCTGAACCTGCCTGAGATGATCTGCAGTGATCCTTGAGTATACCATGTAAAATATATCATTAAGAATAAGCATGTTATTTTGACCTGATTTATAACCCTAGTCTCCCCTGGAGTATCATACCCATGAAGAAATGTAATGGCCTGCTTATGGCATGTGCCCCATTAAAAGCCATATCTAGGTCAATTGGAACCCTGGACAATCCCTAGAGTGGCACATCTTCTCAACCAAAGTTGAAAAAAGATCCTACTGAAATTTTAGCAAAGAGCTTATATGCCCTCTGTCAGACCTGTCCACTTAAATAATTTTGATACCTTTGCACTTGTGCCTGATTGGTAACTGATATGGTGTGCTGATTGCACACATAACAGCATGCTTATGGGGCAGCCATCCCCCTTCTCCCCACTCTAGCTATGGGACTGGCTCCATACCTAAATTAAATCTAAAGTCTGCTACATATCTGGACAGACAGTCACTGGAATGTAAGGTAGGTGGAAAGGTTGGAATTTCAGTAAGATACTCCCGTAATAAACTCAAAAGTCAAATAAGTTTTTAGAGCTCACAATATGATCAAAATTAAAAATGTTAAAGTAAAATATATGAAAAGACCAAGCAACACCAATAAAATCAGAGACATAAATAGGGTGTGGAAAAGGGGGCAGCTGCTCCAGCAAAAAATATTACAGGATACAGTCAGCAGTGGCACATGAGGCATGAGTGCAGTACTGGGGTACAGGTAAGAATAAATGTACATAACAGTGTGTACATAACAGCTTAGGATAGCAAGGAACTTACTACAGTTCCAAGTCCATTTTTCCAACAGAAAACATTTTTGGTACTCAACTTCAATTCAGAGGGTGCCTTTCCTGGAAATGCCTTGAGCAGCAGTTGACCTAGCCTTGGCTCTGGGTAACATTTCTTCTCCAGGTGATGAGATGAAGTCAAAGCAGAAGCCAGGGTGACAGAATTCATGGTTCCAGAAATATAAAACACAAATAAGCCAAGATGAATAACAAAAGGACACCTCATACTTAGACAAATGTCCATAAACAGCTCAGTAACATATAGAGATAGAGGCTTTAAAAGTCTACTAAATGAAAATTAAGTACTTAAACTCCAGTCATTGTATAATGCAATAAGTTGAAGGATATTAAGAGGAGAAACAGAAAAATAAAAAAAAGGAATCTTGTAAGAAGAATTGGTGGAGGAAAGGAAATGCTACCAATTTAGGGAGACAGGGAAGTAAGATAAAATGATAAAAGTCAGTGCTTTAGTCTATAAAGCTACAACAACCTATACAAATGTATAAAAGAGAGGAAGTGATAGAGTACAGTAGGTTATGCTGATTAAAAGTGGAGAACGTGGTTTGGGACATTTTAAGTCTAGTGGGGAACTACAAATTTATATAATATTTGATCTCCTAAGCTCTAATAAAAAAAAAACAGTCTGCATTTTGTATTTGCTGCCTTTTGTCTAGATTATGATTACAAAGCACCCCTAGGATCAATTCCCTTAGAAGATCAGCAAATAAATAAATCAATAAACATAAAATAAAATACAAGTTGCTTTGAACCACTGTCATACATTATTCTCTTATAGTGTCTCAGCCTTTTATGGTCCTTCCTCTATTCTGCATCTTCTTTTTGCCTGTTTTGCCTGTCTCTGTCTATCGGTACCATATCACCAAATTGTGACTGGTGGACAGTGAGCCCCTGTTAGAAGTAACATGCTACGGAAAAAATTGTATACTTAGTCTAGTGTTTAGTACCTTATTCATATTCTGTTTACTGTTGCAATTTTAAAATAGAGGATTAAGGCTATGAGTTGTTAACAAGCTTCATCCTGCAACATTGACTGGGATTCTTCCAGTCTCTAGCTGGTTACTTAAAACTGACAGTGCTGCTGTGTCACCCCTGAAAAAAGCCCTTGTACCTAAGGGATTTTTCAGGTATATAAATGAATAAATATACTACTGTTTAAATAAATAAACTTCTTTACAACTAAACTTAAATTCAGTTTCATTATATAATTTATTTCAGAAGTGTCACATAAAAGGCGTTCCCAGAACAGGGTATTATTATAGTAATTGTTTGTTTGTCTTTTGGCTTTTCTCGGTTAGGTGTCACCACAGCGGAACTCCGGTCTGCTAATGATTGGCAGTTGGTTTTTATGGTGTCGAGTTGCCAGCCCAACGCCCAACCTTCAAAGAAGGCACGCCCATTCAAAGCATGTCTTTCGAACGCCCACTCGACCGCGGGGAGGACATGCAGATTCCACACAGAAGGCACTCCCAACCCAAGCCGAGAATCGAAACAGGAGAACCTCTTGCTGTGAGGCAACAACGCTACCGCTGCATCACCACAGCAGCCTAATTTAGCATCATAGAGCCTTACTTTATTGTTTGCTAAACTTGCACAGCATGTGTTGGTAGAGCAGGATGATGTCCTTTCAGCATAAAACAAGCTCTGTCCACCAGTGACTTACCTCTGTATTCTACATCCATCCATTTTAATTGAAAGCAATTGTACTTGTTTTTTTTTTCTGAAAATAGACATTTTTGCATCAAGTCATCTATCTTGTGCAGTTCAACCTACTAGAGAAGGGATATTGCAAAACTTGACATGGACTATAGTAGAGGCTAAGAGGTCTGCCTGGTTTGATCTGCTTAACTCATTCTCTTCAATGGAGCTCTGGAAGCTTGCACTGCAACATCCAATGGGTGGAGCCTAAGCTTTTTGACAAAATCAAATTATATCTTCCTCACATTTCAAACAAATGTTCATATCTCTGGAACCAGAAGGGTTACTAAAAAATGCAAATGCTAAATTCTTCAGCACAAACTATTATTTATAGTGGCACTATACTTTACATTCTAGGTCTTAAACTGGATGTTATAAATCACAGTAAATGCTGTAGCTATTAAATTTATAATATTTTGTAAACAACTTACAGTATCTCAGCAACCGCTAAAGTTACACACATACGCCCAGCAAAATGTTTTTCATCCAGCTTAGAGCCTTCCTATGACACTAAGCAGTTCTATCTGTGCTACTTGTTGTTGAGATCTTTAGAGAAAAGTGACATTTATAACAATATAAACAAATATTATATGAACAGCAGTTAATATTGCTTTACCTGCACTAGACAGAAGTCAAATATCAATGCAGCTACGTCTGCCATTGTCTAAGCTTTAAATGGAATATTTTGTTACTTTGCATGTAGCTTGATTTTGGAATTATTACTGCAAATATGAGCAATCAATATTTGATGCCTAGAGGTGTTAGTAGGATGCAACTGCAGAATGCATCACTAGGGTGTAATGAGTTAAAAAGGGATGTACAACCATCATTGTTGCTGACTATGGGTTGGTGTACACATGGTACATCAGTAGTGACTAGGATTCATGAATGGGTTGTAAGAGGTTGATGCAGTGAGTAAGCAAGCTTGCACTCTGTATACTGCTAAAGTGGCAGTTTGCAGTTCAGAGACACATTGTATCCTGAATTGCATGAATAAAGTAGGCTGTATGCTAAGCCATCAGAAATGCACATCCTTACAGCATTACAGTACGGCTGTTATCACTGTTAATGCTACATGTGATTTAACAACATCCTGTATGTTTGTTTATTAAGCAGGTAAGCTCACTCACAATACACAACTGTCCCTTTTTCAAGGATGATCCAGGAGCACTGTCTGGTTAACTGCCTTGCTCAGAGTCGAGTCATATAGTAAGCAAGTAGAGGCTGAGGGACTCAAACCCTGGAGCAGAGGAAACAGCTAATTTATCACCTATAAAACAGAGGCCAGGTATATACACCAAAATGTTGAACTCACTGTATGTTTTTCACCACTGCACTGTGTATAGGTGCAGGTAGTAGCTGAGGTGTGTTTGGTAGGTTATGACAAGGTGGGTAGATGAAGTGAAGGGACTATAATAATAAAGAACTTGTGGTGTAACAGTTGTCAGTAACTCTATTTTGTCTACTAATCTGTCATAACACAAAAAAGTATCATTACAGTTAGCTACACTGTCCTGTTCATTATGAAAACAGTGTAACTATTTCTAGAGAAGTGAAGCCTTACATCACATTTAGAAAGGAAAAATGCCTCCACTGCTCAACACATTGTCACTTGATGAATCAGTCATTACTTCTGTGTTACTCATAGAATGAGTGAGTGATTCTGACTAGTACTGAATGCACTGTATATAAATGAATGCAAAGACTGAACTGCTTAGAGTGGGATGGGGTTATTCTATGCTGTTACATAATGTTACAGAGTCTGGATCAGGCCTCAAAATCTATCTCCGCACAGTATGAACAGGGATGCCCAGGAGGCTTAAGTGAATGTCTTAGAGAGGACCATCCCCTGTGGAGTACATGCCTTGAATGAGGACTGAAGAACAGTGTCTGAGAGACGCAGGGAAAAGCATGCTGTGATTGTTCAGATGTAAAGGTAGTTTGCAATTCAGAGACGCACAAAATCCATTTAGTTGGATGCTGTGTTCCAATTACAAGTTATCCACTATTACCATTCTTCTTAACAAATTAATGTACTTGTACTGTAATTGCAAGATCCCAGTTTGTCTGGCTTCTCTGTTTGCCCTTGCAAGGCTTTTCTTATTTACTCACTGCTGTGTGACAATGGAACTGGTGTATTTACATAAGGTGGTCCAAGGGTGGAGCCTCCAAATGGGGATAAAGAAGAGCTTGCCTCACTGCAAAAACATTGCTGTAATATTGTTCAGTATAGTACTGAAGAGAGTTATGATGTCAATTTAATTTGGAATTCCAAGAAAAACTGAAAAATAAAATAGGATATGTACTTTTCTGAACATGTGCAACAGCTGCACTTGGTTTGAAGCCTGAACAAAGAATATATATATATATATATATATATATATATATATATATATATATATATATAATATATTAACAAAATGAGTTGGAAACAGGAGGGATATATAACAACTCAGCTTTGTTGTTCACCGTCTGCCCTATATTTGCAGAAGATAACATATTTAAGGTCTAACTGAGTGAGTAACTTGGATCCCATCTGTGAGGAAGAAGGTGAGGCTGATACATATAGAAAAGGAGGCATTTTTAAAGCAAAAAGAGAGCCTACTAAGAAGTTATTTGCCTACCACTTTTGTTTGTAAAAGGAAACAGTGCTCTAGGGAAAAGCTGGAGATTGTCACGCATGAAATGTATGTTACTTTGGTCTGTAAGGAAGTTATCATGACCTCCTGTGTTTCTGAGAATTTCTGTTGGATGCATGTTCTTGCTGCTGGGCTTCTGTACTGCAGTAAAGGCCCAGGCATAGTTTAGAACTGTTGCCTTGGGGAAACTGTCGCAGGATGTAAGCTATAAAGAATGTTTGTTTTCTTGCCTTGAGCAGCCTGTTTGACAACTTTAAACTGTCATCTGTGGTTTGTGTGGCTTCTTATAAATTTTTGGAACTGTGAACAAATCTCAAGGAAAATGTCAGACGGGTATAAAAGTGCTTTATTTGCTTATCAGCCTTACAATTACACTATGTTATTTTGTGAAGGAAGTAACTCCAGCCTGTTTTGGCACTTGAAATGTGTTATATTCTGTGCAGTAAAATATGTTTGCTTCTAAAACCTCATAACATTTGCAAATATTTTGACAAATAAATTATACTTTGTCACTTGTGATGAAGAAAATGTTTGCTATGTAGAAGTTATCTCACATCCAGACTTTTTTCTGGACACTGTGAACCTTATAGGCTTTTGTGAAATATACATGGGCCAATCCAGTTATAGCAAGCCAAAGACCATATGGTTTGGAGAAGGTGACTTCATTTCAAGTAACTTCTACTTTGAAGCAAAGAATTGCAACCATGTAACGATGCCTGCAACAAAATGTTGCATTGCAGCAACAGTCTGATGACTAGATCAGCTAGGCCTTTCTTCAAAATATTGGAGTACTGCAACAGGAAGAGCTCCAACTAGGAAAGTCTCAACAAAATTGGTTCTCCAGGTATCATAACTAGAAATATTTTGCAAAAATGGACCCCAGATATGACATAAAAATGTTCCAGGTCACCTCTGAACAAACATCAGATCATAGGTTCATAGGTGTGTACTAGGCTAATGGCCCTGGAGCCTTTACAAGCCTAGCTCCACAAAATTGCCCTGGCACCGTGCCACCAGATGTTAGTTCACAGTGCCTCTATCCAGTAGGGCAACTGGAGTGATTGCTGAGGTGCACTTTCTGTTACCCATCCATTCGTCGAGATTTCTCTTGAAGAGGGCCAGCGAGGTGCTCTGCTTGACATGAATGGGAAGCTTATTCCAGAGTATGGGCAGTTTTCAGGAGATGAACCTGACCTTCTAGCATATTCTGTTGATTGTGGTAATGAGGTTGTGATCTCTGGAGCATGTGGCACGGGGGGGGGGATTTCTTTAGACGTAGCATTTCAAGTAGGGCTGAGTCAGTTATGGCTTTGTAAGTTAAGCAGAGATCACCTCTAAGTAGATGATAAGAGACTGAGAAAAGCTGAAGTTTCTTGAGTCTGTTCATGTAGGACATGTGTTTAAGGCCTAGGATCCTTTTTGTGAGGAACTTTTGTGGCCTCTCCAGCTGTTATAGGTGCCTGGTGAGGTACATGCCAAATGGGGCATTATATTTGATGACTGGTCTAATGAGGAATGGGTAGAGAAGGATGATAATCTCTTTCTTTCTGGATGCGAAACCTTTGGTTATAAAATATGTCACGTAGAAGGACTTCCTGACCATAGCGGCAATGTGTGGTCGAAGGTGAGGTGGCTGTCGACCTGGGTGCTCAGATCTCTTATGGCCCCTTCAGTGTTAAGTGGGCTCCCATAGATGTGGTAATTCATGGGATCTGATTTTTTTCCAAAGGGAATGATAATGCATTTTTTGGCATTAAGCTTATGGCCGTGATTCCGACACCAGTCATTGGTCACAGAGAGGCCCTTTTGTAGGATGTCTACATCACTTGGGGAGTTGATAATGACTCCTAGCTTGCAGTTATCAGTGAACTTGGTCAGCCAGAGTCCCTCTGTGTTGGTCTGGACTTCTGAGAAGTAGATGCCAAACAGGAGAGGGCCCAGGACCAAGCCCTGTGGGACTCCACTCATGACTGGTCAACAGTTTGACTTGGAATCTGCAACTTTCACTCTGTGGGTCCTGTCTGTGAGCCAGTTTGCAACCCCCCTAGTGATATAAGGATTGATGCCTAGTTTGGTAAGTTTATCAATGATACCTGAGTAGGGAATGGTATCAAAGGCCTTGGCCAGGTTGAGGTAGGCTGTATGCACTGCCTTACCCTCATCCACAACCTTGGTGACTGCCTCAAAGAAATTAAACAGGTTCAGCAGGCAGGATCTCCCCTCAACAAAGCCAAACTGTGTGGGATCAAGAGTTTGGAGATTGCCTATATCTTTGTTAAGCAGGTCCATGATGATGCAGTCCATAGCTTTGCATACCAGACTCATCAGGCTAATGGGGCAATAGTTCCCAGGGTCTGTAGTTTCTCCTCCTTTATGAAGAGGGATGACTGTAGCAGTGCGTTATTCATTAGGGACAAAGCCTGAGGTAAGGCTGTGATTGAACAGGACACACAGGTGTGGTGCCAGTTCATTTTGTAGTTCATGTAGGATGCAGCCAGGGATATTATCAGGTCCCATGGATGCTGTATTCTTGGCTTTGGACAATGCAGCTTTTACTTGTGCCACAGAAATGGTGGGTACCAGGCTTTCTTCTGGTATTGTGATAGGGCCTTTGGGAATCCTAGCCAGATTGTGTGCGGGCAATGCTAATTACACCACTTCTTAATGGTAAGGTCCAAAAGGCCTGTTTTTGTCCAATTTCACCAATGCTAACAACCACAACAAACTGAATACCAAAATTCTGGCTGCATCAGAATAAGAACAGGCATGATGTTTTCATATATGAGCGTATACCCAGAGAGGCCATCAAGTTTGCAAAAGTTTTCATCTCATACATACTTCTTGTAAATCTCTACAACCAGAGGTGAATAATGCCCCCGGGTAGTATTGTTACCTCACAGCAAGATGCCCTCTGGTTCAATTCTCAGCTGGGGTGCCTTCTGTACAGTCTGCATATCCTCCCTGTATTTGCATGTGTTTCCTCCCAGACTCCAAAGACATGCATCTGGAGCATTTCTCCCCGGGCCTCTGCTGAAAATGGGCTTTGTCCCAGTCAGACTTTCCCGGTAAACAAATATTAAATAAATAAATAAATAAATAAGTGTTGCAAGCTGATTATGGTAGATCACATCTTGAGATCCTTAATTCCACAAACCTACATGTGAGTAAATCAAGGAATTCACACCATAACAGAGTAACTGATCAAGCCTGGTGAATGCTATATACTGGCAAATAAGGTACTGCATCTTCGCCAGTGACTACTAAGAAGAAATCTAACAAGACTGTTTCAAGGGGTGGAACTGAAGATGAAAAATTACTCAGACAATATAAAGGAACCTACACTATGGGGGTGAGACACTACATAGATTGAACTGTTACAAATGCTATTAATTCCAACCAAATAGTAAAATTGTCACACTGACAAATCATTTAGTAAAAACACCAAAAAAGACCTAACCATGTTAGAGTTTTCATTGTATAATACCTTAAACTGGATATGTGCAAATGACCATTAAAAACATACCTATGCTTCAGCTGCATATCTTCTAAATTCCCATGACTTTTTACTTTTATAAAATTTTATTGTGCTTTCATATCAATAAAACTGAACCCCACTAACTGTAGAAATGTCATGTTTCACTGTTTTTCTGAAATCATCAGTACAGAATAAGAGGATTGTTTGGTTATACTTTGAAAACACAAAGGATTAAAATAAGACTGACATTCATAAACATTAGGGTGACTATCCCAAACAACATCCATACCAAAGGGTAGAAAGGTCACACAGATAAATCATTTAGTCAAAACTCAAAGCAAGACCCAGTCAAGCTAGAGTTCTCACTGTGTATTACCATAAATGTCCTGTAGTAAAAGCCCATTGGATATATATATATATATATATATATATATATATATATATATATATATATATATATATACTAATGACACTGAGGCTTTCTTAAAGCCTGAAACTATTGATGTCAGAGTTTCCCTTGCATCCAGGGATCTAAAAATGGGTACCTTTCTCCTTAATAATTTTATTAATGGTGTGCATTATACTTCAAATTCTGCTGTATTAATTCAATATACTGATGATACAGTGTTCACCTTTTCAGCAAAAGCAATAAATTAAGTCAATTTGCATTTATAAACTTCATTCCCAGTGTGACATCCCACCATTGGACCAGTAATAAAGGAGCCTCAATCCTCACCACTGGCAACAGTGGGGGATGTACACTGGGAGGATGACATGTACATACACAGTATTTCCAGATGCAGCTCTCTACATCAAGTCCAATTTCCCTTAAGAGCACCCAGAGACCACAGTCAGTCCAGAGCTGATTTCTCCCTCTTTCTTCAGATCCCCAGTAAGACTCCCCACTGGCACAGCTATAGAGTTGAGTCCTTAGCCAGGGTTCCAAGCAAAGTCTTCCAACACTCTCTCTCTTTCCAACCAGTGCTTCATGTCCCTGCACAAATCTTGAAGATTTGTTTTACACACACACACACACACACACACACACACACACACACACACGTATGCACAGATGCGCACGTGCATACACACACCTGGGAAAAACTGGCACAGGTTTACTAGCTATACCCCCTTCTGGCCAGACTATAAGATAGTTATCACTGCCACCAGAATCCCTTATCAGCTACTTTAAGGCCCTTAGGAAAGGGTGTCCAGTCTTACTGTGTTATGTTCATATTAATACAAATGGTAGTTTGACCAAGAGCAAGGTTAAAAGTGGCCTACACAGTGTCATCAAATAAATACGCAAGTACTCTCAGAACTTAAGTATCTCTGCAAAGATCAGCCACAGTGAAAGGTATAAATATATTTAATAATAAATAATAAAAGAACACAGAAATACTCAGTATATATTCACAGTGACATCAGAGTTCAAAATCACAGGAAATATTTAAAACAACATTGCAGAACAGTCTCAAATAAATAAAGAAAAATGTCTAAACTAAGCTTTGCTATATTCCTGACTATAGCTAAGAGAATTACTATACCCTAGTTAACTTACTTACAGAGCAAAGCAGATGTGGTGAATGTATCTTCTAGTTGTCAGGTCAAAGACAGAATGCAGAATGCTACGTCTCACTAAGAGACCTCTCAAATTAATATCTCAAATATTACTTCTGGGCTAGCTTGCAGAATTACATCATTTCTTGACATCTGACTTCTCGTCCCCAGGCCCAAAACAACCATTGATGGCAGTTGGTAGCATTTAGCATCTACCTGTAAAAATACATAGAAAAGGGCATTTCCTCAGATCTTTGGCAGATGCTGGAAGTCATAAAACAATAAAATTCTTCCAAGACAATACAGAAAGTTCCCTAGTATTAGAAACTGTGTCTCCTTGCTGCATTGAAATTGAAAGATATCATATTTTATTGTGTAGCCATAAAATAATTTCATTTCAGCTATTTTTCTAAAATTTACTAGACTGAGGTTAACCTCCTGTATCACAGTATCTACTGTTAAAATATATACATTTAAACTGTTACGATAATTCATGTACATTTCTGTTCTTTTCGAGTAGGGTACACTGTGGTTACATTTCAAACAGCACTTTGCAAATACCTTCAATTAGTTTGATATACACATGACATACAGTTCTAATACAGTTGTACCACAAGCATCTTATATGAATCATGTTGATATTCACAAATGACATGTAATTATTTACAAAATTCCAATCCAAATAGCTGGACTGGCAGTATCTCCCTTTGCCACACCAAAATGCACAGAAATGTTTTCACCTTCAGACTTTTTGCTGAATGCCAATAAATAGAAGGCTGTGTTTTTATCAAATAACAAAGCACATTCCAAAAGAGCTAATGAATTTAATGTTCTTGTGAGATTCTGTTGTAGTCTATTGTACTAAGCTCCTAGGAGTTGTCATCAACACTAACTTAAAGGTTGATCAACATTTAGAAAGAATCATCAGCTCAGTGTTTTATGTACTGTTAAACAAGTTTTGCCTGGCTATACAAGTGTAATTCCTGAACTTTCTTAACTTGCTTGGCTACTATAGCTCAGTATTTGCCAACCTCCATAATACTCACTTGACAGACAGAAAGTTGCAATAAAATTGCTAAATTTTGCAGCAAATGTTGTACATGACGTACATCAGCATCAAACCCTATGTCAAGTCAATTATGTGGTAGGCTCACATTATCTTAACCCTATATCAACTAAGCATGGCTCACCATACTCTTCACACCCAGACAAATACCCTATAACCAAAAAATCCTGCAAGGCTGCCTCCCTACTGGAACACTCAGTTCAGAATCCCAAGAACTGGCAATATTTATACAATCCAAAAACATCATGCATATTCCCTTTTTTGATATCCATCACTAAATGGATTTCTTGGCTTTTAGGTGTCTATTAATAAAGATCAAGACATCATCACTTAACTCATCTGATCTGCAAAAATGAATGTGCCGCACCATGGAATTTGTGATATGCATTTTGAATCTTGAAACCAGTTTTTCTTAATGGTACAGTTATTAACATTATCTAAGAGCAGAAAATGTCTAAATCACTCATTTTATTAATTTTATTATTCAGGCTTCAGGAATTTAGCAAAGCCACCCTCGCCTCTGAATTTTTCTTTTATTTATTTATTTTTTTTTTGCAGTTTTTCTTATCTCAAGAGCAAGTAAAAAAGACACTATGGGAATGCAAACTTTTGTGTTCAGTAACTATCCCTCAGATTTAATAAAATCCATATAGACATAGTATAGAGCCTACAAATAAGGTACCATGTCTATGTATGCAGTTCCCCCTCGGTATCAAGCCATGCATATTAATGATGGCACATTACTGAGGAAGAGCTGTATAACACGGTTATTGAATCAGTGTAGGGAGTGTGTTATTAACTGTGTTCACAGATGAGTAACAAACCCCCAGCACTGTCAACGTGCATTATATCAATAAAGTAAAAGTTATTATTTATTGTGGGGTTTTTTTATATTGGCATGGCACGGAGTGCAGCAGTTGACATGTGCCAGACATCTAAAACTAGAAACCGAATACATTTAATTATGAATGCAAATGTCAAGTTTAAGCATAGCTGAGCAGGTTTGCTTGGTGCGGCTCAGTGCTCAGCAGTGCTTAAACATAGCAGAGAGCTATATCTAAAAGTATAGTAGCATTCTCTACATCCACATAGCTAAATGGTTAGAGTGACAGCCTTATGTGCAGTAGGTGCAGGTTTTGAATATGCAGATGGGTTGTTAAGCATTTATTTTCCAAATACAAATTATGCCAATTATTTTTAAATCCTGATGTGCTGTGCTAAGCTAAGCTCTGTTAAGCCCTGGTAGGTCATGTCAAGTACTGCTTAAACAAGATCCGTTTTAGCACTGCTGGTCACTGCTTGGCACTGCACAGCTCCTCTTAGCTGGTTTGCACACTGCTAAGTGGTGCCAAGCACTGCTAAGCATTTCCAGTTTAAGCAATGCTGAGCTGAGCTGGTTTGTGTGGTGCTAAGCGGCATGCCACATTTTTAAAAATTGCCCCGTGGTGTTAAAGGGCAGGAAAACAGCCTATATTAAGCTCAACAGGTGGAAATACAACATAAACAGTTGAAGTTTGAACTGTGCAGTAACTATGTCAGGTGCTGGAGAGGGTGTGCACTTCTGGGCATCCGGGTTATCATTGTTTTACCAATACCTAATCTAAATGTTGGATAGACAGGTATGCATACTGGTATGCTATTCTCCCTACAGCTGCAGAGGAAAGGAGAGAGCTTGCAATGTAGAGGCATATGGGGGGTGCCTGGTCAGGCTGCACTGTGAGTGTGGTGAGTAGGGAAGTAATTTGCAATCTATAGTCATATAAGCAAGAAAGAATAAAGCATTAACTGCCAGTAGGTATATACATTTTTGATTGTATTGCAATGAATGTGGTCGTACACCTGGACTGCAATAAGTGACCACTGTCAAAGGTACTGCAATAAGCTGGGAAGAGTAAAGCATTAACCTTGGTAATGTAAATGAAATAAAGTTTCAATTGCAATAACTGTAGAATTACAGCTGTATTGCAACACATGCAGTAGAACTAGTGCTGTGCAATAAAATGTGAAACTGTAGCAGTAACTGCATAAAGGTACCAGTAATAAAGCTGTTTTGTGCAACTTTTGTGTAAGTAGAGCTGTTCTGCATGAAATCAAATATGATGACTGTTCTTGAAGAACAACACAAAATAATACCAGTCCATGTCTTAAGGTATATCTCATATAGAGTGTTGTTCAATAACTGTAGAGTCTCAGCTGTATTACAACAAATGAAGTATACTACCTGTTCTGCAATAACACATGAAGCTATAGCAAGAGCACCCACGGTATATTGTGTATATCAGGATTGTCTTGTGTTAACCATTGCATTTCAGCTATATGCATTCAGGCTCTGAAGTACAGTGCTGCAGGCAAGTATAACAGTGTAATAGCTGTAGACTGCAGATATACTGTCTGCAAATGTATGCAGGTGAGATAGCCAACCCAATAATCTGATATGGTGTGTACACTTCACAGATATTTCCAACCACAAACAATATCATGTGTACACCTGCATTCAGTGTAATAATGCATAGTTAACCTAGCATCTCTGTCATACAGAAATTGCATGCATGTGTGTCCAACTGTCAATGCAGTTTACTATAAAAATGTGTAACTATTACCAAGTCTTGTTTTGTTTCCAGGTGAGATCTAGGTAACTATCAGCCAATCATTAATCAGCAGTGACTCAGTAGCACAGTTTATTAAATGTTCTGTATGGTATACATTTTGGGACACACAGACCAGGGTTCTAATCCAGTAGCATATAGTAATAAACAGTACTGAATCAGTTATGCTATCATAACAAATTTTCTCTCCTCAGGAACTACAGGTAAATGGATAAGGTGGCCCATATTATGGGGATATAATTGTGTGTACAGATGTCAGAGACCATTAAACTCACTACCAGGCATGTGATAATAGTGCAGGAACTGAAGGAAATAAGTACAACTGTTAATAAAATGAAATAAAGAAGTAAAATGTGTAATGCTGGTATGGCTGTATACCTGGAGTAACTGTCAAATGTTGCTGCAGTTGATTAGGACATCTGATGTACATGCCTGTGCAGTCACTGCTATTGGTATCTATCCCCATGCCTGTCAAGCAAGGCATGATAGTTGTTTACTCTCTGTACCATACACATACATGTCTCTCAAGTGTCACGCTGTCACAGAATGTAATTATTGTTGTGTAATCCCACTATCACCGATGTATTACTGACATGATAGATGTCGAAAACAAAGCAACAGAACATCAGCCCACAGAACACCTCTGTCATTATATAGGTCCAGCTAATGTGCAAATGTTCTATGTAGTTGTGTACCAGCAGGTGTTACTGCCTGTCCCATACTGTCCCATGCAGATAGCTTGAGAGGCATGTCCATGCTACACCAGCTATAGGGCCCCTATACACAAAAAGAAAGGACAGACCTGTAGAGTAGATAAGAGTACTGTTGTCAACTATTTAGCTCACAATGGTATCAATGGACTGTATCCCCCCCCATCTTCATATATATCTATTATTGTTATTCATTGGTTATGGTTTACTATTAACGTATATTCTGCAATAACCATTATTTTGGGCATGTATTTTATTATTGTTATGTATTACATTGGTTGCATATTAACATATCTTGTTGAATTACTTACGTTGTTGGCCTTATGTTGTAATGGTTACTGGCATCCTGTTTATATACTGATTAAGTTATTTATTGCTGTGTTCCCTATAATATGCATTGAAATTGATTGGGTTATTGTCAATGTTCTGGCATGCTGTTATTACTAACAAAATGTTTTGCTCATAACTAACCTATACACATTGCTATCCTACTCTCACCACAGCATGACAGGGTAGGCCGGATCCTGGTGATCCTCCTACCCCACCTCAGTCAGCCATGGCACAGGGTAAAAGCTCATCTGGGACCCAGGCTGGTGGTGCCCTCTCTACTAGCCCTCCACCACCCTCGGGTGGAACCGCCTCATGGGACGAGGCCGTCCCCCCTGAGAGTGGTGGCAGAGGGGTGGTAGTCACCCAGGATCAACTACCAGCCATGGTGTGAAGGATTGTGCATAGGAGTTATAATCTTTTAAGGGTAGACTGGACAGCCTGGTGGGGCCTGAGGGCCCAAGCACCCAGCCTCCAGCAGTGTTGACTGCCCATGGGTGAGGATCTCAGTCACGCTGCTGCCATCCAAAGGCACATACACACCCCCTCATGTGTCACACATCTCCCCTGTATGCTGTCTTGTCTGTCTGCAAATGCAACCTCTCCTACCAAACTTACTTCCCCAAATGTACTTACATCCCTTCCCCAACATTCCACTCCCTCCTTAAAAAAAAAAAGGGCACCTGTCCCACAAAAAAAAAAATATATATATATATATATATATATATATATATATATATATCGTCCCATGCATAGCTTTCCATTTTGCACATGTGCCCACTGGACACAACTAATTAGGTCCAATTGGCTTGCCAACACATTTCTGTTATCCTCACCCCTCTCTCTGGGTTTTGAGGGTCCAAATCCTTGTACAAAATCTGTAAAAATTCACAGCTGTTGCTGTACAAGAAATGGAGAGCTAGGGTCCTTTCCAACACCCATCCTGCACATCCCTACCTGCCTTTTAGTATGTTTTTCCCCCTGCTTGCCCCAATTTCTCCACTTTCCAATCACCCCTTTTTTCTTTTCTTTTTTTATTTTTAGCATGGGTTTGTGTGGAGCTAAGCGGCACTCTGCACAAACTCATGCAAAACTCCTTAAAAGTGCCTTAATCATCTTATGTGTTTCTCATAGTGTTAGGAACATCTGCAAAATAATCACCCCTGCCACACCTCAAACCCATGCCCTTGTTAACTACAAAACACTGCATTAACCCACTAGGCCACTCAGCTCTAAATTAAGACAGGTGTTTCCAGCAACATATACTGACTGCCACTGACACACTGCAAATACATATAATGGGAAAAATGGCAGTGTACTTGGGACTGTGATGCAGGCACTACATCGGTACAGAGTCAAATAAATAAAAATGGATGTACATGAGGCCTGGGATAGCAGGTATAGCTGTCAACTGTACAGACTGTTGCAGAATGTCCACAGTTTTGCCCCCTTGTTTTGGCCCAGTTTTCACAAAAACATATGTGTCTGGTAAAGTAGTGGCAAGTCATTAAAGATTGAGGTTAGAAAATCATGACATACATTTGAGTGTCATGCATCATACTCTTCAGAAAACACATGCTAATGCAAATCCTGTTATTCTATCAACATTCTACGTTTGTAAGAGCAATATGTCAAGATTGTCCCTAGTTTTGGGCCTGTGTCCCACTTTTATGTATGGCTTTGTTCACAGTTCTTGCTCTAACAGGTTGAAAGGTATGATAGCAGGTAACATCCTCCTTCATCAGCAACATCTTTAAACACAACTGCTAAGGTAACAATGACAAAGTACATATGTCTACAACTAGGACCCTGCTGCACAACAAGTACCTTTGAAAGCCATGCACATACTGATTGATGCAGAAAACGTGTGTCACAGACTTTATGCATGCACATATATCTTGTAAATACTCCTCCTGTAGTACTGAATCAGTAGCTCAGTCTGTTAAATGCCTTCCATACGGTACATTTTGCCACCCACATTCCTGGGTTTAATTCCAGTGTGTTGCACTTCATTTACATTCTTGTGAATATAGCAAATAATGACTGAGTCATGCAATTTTAACCCAAACAGGTTGCTGCTACTGAATTAACTGCTACCCATGTTTGCAAGTCAAAGGCCTGTAGTTAGGGACACACTGCACATATTCGTGCCTAACTATATGTTGCCAACTACTCTGTGATTGGCACTGTTACATAACAGATGTACCTTAAGCACATCCCTCGAGTGGACTGTAAAGGGTACCCTCACCTTGGCTCTGCTGTAATGACAGAGCTAACACTGCTGCCTCAGTTACACATACAGTTTCATGTCCTCCAAAGGGTTGACACTCCCCTCATGTGTCTAGGCTGTGGCAGCAGCTGCAGCCTGCAACATATGCAGCTGTATGTTAAGCTACCTGCTACAGACATACCATACCTCACAACCTCCTAGAACAAGGGATCCAGACAAAACCCATACATAAGGGGGGGTGCAAAGGTCCAGTGACAAGGACAGGTTTCACAGTTTACCCCTACAAACATAGTGAGCTGATAGAATAGTCACCACTGCATCAGCATGCATATTCTAATGGGTATGATGTCTGACACTGACATGTCTCTTCCTTCTTACTGGGCTCAACCCACAATGTTTAACACTGAGCTGTCAGATAATCACAATATCATGAGACAATGGCTAAACACAGCATGCAAAACTGTGGCCATACCTCATAATTCTCAACAGTGGGCAGTATTTGTATCTACTCTCTCTAAGATGCTGTAGGCTCCACATCTCACTAATGTCCATCTCAAAGACTAAGAAAGGGACCAAGGCCTACATGAATGTCTTAAATATTCCACTGTGGTGCCATGTCATTGGCTAATGAAAGTGTAACCCAGCTGTTTTGGATGCAATTAGCAAGTCTGAGCCATGGATTGGTGCACAGGCAATTACCTGTTAATGAACATTACCTACAAAAGACAATCAACTGCCTATGGGAAACAGGTCTGTATGTTGCTTTACAAAGACAGACTATGATTTAGCAAGCTTTTTTCTTGAGGATTTGTTCACAAAAGGATTACATCACTCTACCAGGTATGTAATACATGTCCTGATATACTGGGACACAGATGGGGGGATGGAGGTATGGGGAATAGGGATCACAACAGTAGGCCTGTAGAACATTTATAGGAATGACATGTAGGTGATAGTCTGCTGTCCAACAGCTACAGGCAGGCCTCTCAACTGTGCCTGCTGTGAATCAAATCACAGCTGCAGCCCTCTTACTCCCTCCCTACAATGGTCAGCTCCTGTATGAAAGCTAGTGGATTATGAGTTAGACATATTGACAGTATGTAGGGGTGGGCACATCTGTAATATCACATGATGTACTGTTAGGCAGCTCCTCTCTGTCTGTCAATGTCACACAGGAATAGTTCAGACATTGTAAAGGTGTCCCTGATTTACTCTGGCTAGGTCACTGTTTGTCGAAATTCATATCTCATCACTTGAGAGCTATGGCTAACATACCTTTCAACCCCTTACAGCAGGAATTCAGGTCATAGCCATTATGGGTGGGGGGGCACAGGCCCAACCTCAATGACAGAGTTTACATACTGGCTATATAAAGTAAGAATACGAACAGACTAACAGGTATTACTGTAGCATAGGTGTTTTCTGAGGGTTCTGGCGTGATAGCCAGATTTTCTATATTCTGACAAGAACCATCAATTATTGTCCAACAATTTGTCAGACATCCACATGTTTGTGCCAAAAGGTCCACATGTATCAGGCACACGTACACATTCCACAAACATCTGTGTACTGGAGAGATATGACTCTACAGGGAAGATATACTACAGCAGGTTTGCATTGCTGTCTGTCATTGTGGCAGACTGGTGTTGCTGAACTGTCCCCAGATACTTGTAATAACACACACCTATTTGTCTTACAGTGGCTGTATGACATAGTAGTGGGACTTTGCCCATACAGGACATGCCACAGTAGAGGGCATTGATGGGTATGGAGACATACAGCACACTCTGTCACGGCGCAAAGGGACATAACTGGTATTGCTACTATGCTGGTGATAGCCACACACATAGTGTGTTGATAGATTGTGGGGTATGTTGTGGGAGGTAGCAGTGGATAGTGCAAGCCATTTTGTATGTGCAGGGTCTGTACATAGTGGATCCATGTATCTGGTCCTGTGATGTGTTTCCCTCTTGTTGTCTTTCAGGAAGGATGTATCAAAGGAGGCACCCACCATTTTCCGCCACTGAAAATAATGTTATCCTGGATGGCCTCAGACTGCATCATTTATGTATTTATTTATTTCCAGTTTGATGACCGGGGATGTCCACTGGGCTCAAGGAGCCCGTTTTCAGTGGAGGCCCGGGGAGAAAAGCTCCATAATACATAGTAGAAATAGTACCAATTAAGCAAATAGTAAATATTATATAGTAGAACTTAAGCAAAGTAAAATAGCAACATAGAATAATATACAATGCATATTTACATGTTTACATATTAGAGAACAGTAGTACAGAGTCAAAATTGTACAGAGGTTTTAATCATCTGAGAATGGTATAAAATTAACATTTGAAAGAAGGCAGTAGATAAGATTAATCCCCTAAAGGGTAAGGTGGAAGGTACTGTTTGTGTAATGAATGTGTTTATGTATTAAGCAGGATTAGGTAGGTAGAGTGCAATGGCATATCCATTTATTGGAGAGGTAAGAATGGAGCTGGGTTTTGAAGTGTTCAAAGTATTCAGAAATTCTTAGAGATGGAGGGAGTGAATTCCATTTTTTGGCTAAGGAAAAGGATAGGAGAAGTTGACCTGGGGGATGATTTTGTTTGTGTACAGAAATTAGATTTTGGTGGGCAGATCTTAGAGTTCTGTGTGGGGTGTATAGTGGTAAGATGTTTGTTAGTGCTGGGCATTTAGTAGGTTTAAAAATAAGCTTGTGGGCTGTGGTGAGTTGGAGGTAGCCCAGGTAGTTGGGAAGTTCTAGCCATTGCAGCAGGTGAAGAGGTATGCAGTGGTGGGTAGAGTATTTGAACTTGGTGGCGAACCTTGAAATTTTACCTCCAACTCCAAACCACAACTGGAACCACTGATGAACAGTTCTGATGAAGTCCTTTCAGTAGGGAAGAAAGTGCTCAACTGGTGTGTGGTACAACAAAGCTCTTTGGATTTTACCAGTTGCTGTGAAGAACTTTGAGATTTTGTTGTAACAGGTCTCCAGTTTAGAGAGATAGAGGAAGATAGGTTAGCTAGTAGGGGAGCACCATACATCAGTGATGGTAGTAAGTAGGTAGTGGCGAGGGTCTGTCTTGTTGAAGGGGTTGAGAAAGTGGGAGTTTCTATACAGCATGCCAAGTTTCTGATGTGTTTTATTAATATTTAGCTGAATATGGGTATCGAATTTTATGTGTTCGTCAATATTAACTCCAAGAAGTTTAGCAAAAGGAACAATTTCTATAGTGGAGTTGGCATGGCTGATAATATTGAAAGAGGTTTTGTCAAGAGGGTGAGATTTAGAATGAGAGAATAGTACCATTTTAGATTTGTTGGCATTCAGGGAGAGGTGATTTTGAAGCATCCAGTTCTCAGTAGTAGAGAAAGCAGTTTGAGTTTTTGTTTGGAGCACAGGGAGGTTAGAAGTAGAGCAAACTAAAGTTGAGTCATCTGCATATTGTACTATCTTAGTGTTAGGAATGGCTGCATGGAAATCATTAATAAAGATATTAAAGAGCATTAGGCTGTGTATTGATCCCTGTGGTACTCTGGATGGGGTAGGAAGGAAGGCTGAGGTGCCAGTTTTCCATTTCACAGCCTGAGATGATCTGTCAAAGAGGTAGCGGCTGAACCAGGTAAGGGTGTTTTGCGAGAAATTACGATTAGAAAGGTGGTTTAGGAGGTGGGAATGGGAGACTGTATAAAAATCCTTGGAGAGGTCAAGGAGGACTGTGGATACAAGTTCTCCAGAGTCACGGGTGTGGTTTACTATGTCTAGGAAAGAGAGAAGAGCAGTTATTATGCTAGGAACCAGGTAAGGGTGTTTTGCGAGAAATTACGATTAGAAAGGTGGTTTAGGAGGTGGGAATGGGAGACTGTATAAAAATCCTTGGAGAGGTCAAGGAGGACTGTGGATACAAGTTCTCCAGAGTCACGGGTGTGGTTTACTATGTCTAGGAAAGAGAGAAGAGCAGTTATTATGCTATGGCCAGGACGGAACCCATGTTTTGTTGGGGTGAGGAGTTGGTTATTTGTAAGGAAAGGCATGAGCTGGAGGTGGATGCATTTCTCAAGAATTTTTGAAATAGGTGAGAGAATGGCTATGGGCTAGAAGTTGGAGATGTTATTATTTTTGCCTCCTTTATGGAGGGGTAGGATAAAGGCTGCATGCCACAGTTTGGGGACATATGATTCTTGACTGGATCTGTTAATGAAAGGGCTAATGGGGATGATGATGCCATCTGCAGCAAGTTTTAGAAAGAGTGAGGGGATGTTGTCGGGGGCATTGGAGCATGGCTTAAGCTTAGAGAGAAGTTTTTTTTATATATGAGGTGGAGATGGGTTTGAGATGAAATATGGGAGAAGAGATAGGGATGGATGGTTGGGGAGAGGGTTTGAGTAGGGGGGAGGAGTTGTTGTTTGGGAAGGTCTTGGTGAGTTCTGCTATGGAGTTAGTAAAGAAGGAGTTAAATAGAGTAACTATTTCTGGGTCAGATTTACTAGTGTCAGGGCAAGGATTGTTTTTGGTACCCTGGGTTGAGAAGAGAGTTGATGGAGTTCCAGAATTGTTTGGGGTTTTTGGAATGATTAGACTGGAGTTTGGTATAGTATGATTTTTTATCCTGTATAATATGTTTTTTTGGATAGGTTGCAGAGTTGTTTATATTTAAGAAGGGTGTCAGGGTGCTTATTGCGATGGTAAAGTTTCCAGGTCTTGTCCCTTTGTTGCATAAGTGTTTTGGTATCTTTAGTAAGCCAAGGGGTGGGATTGGTTTTTATACATTTTGTTCTTGGAGGTGCTTGGTATTTAAGGGTATCTAAGAAGGTTAAGTTGAAGAATTCAACGGCATTGTCTACAGGAAGAGTTTTTAGATTGTCCCAGTTTATTAGTTTGAGAGAATTGGAGAAAATTGTGGGATCATCATGACATTCGGTTGTCCAGAATTTGCCAGCATCATGAGCAATGTGCAGTACTGTGGGTTGACCTCATTACAGCAATCAACCAGATAGGGCTATGGGACAGGACCTACAAGCAGGTCGAACACTGGGCAACAGATATGGTCAATGCTGCATGGCAAAGGCCTGCCACTGTGGTCATGGACCATGCTGCCACTGGTGGAGGGCCTACAGTAGAACAGCCACTGCCAGCCACAGAGGAATTCCTGGCAAACTTGGGATCAGCCACCAGCTCCCAACCATCCATCACCCCATACATCCTGGAGTTGTGTGCAACAGCATCCACATCAGAGGAAGCATCCAGGTAAGCTTCCTGTGTTCATCACTATAATACTTTATCAGTCATTGTGTCAGTCTCTGCATACCAGTACACGGGTGTCAGGTTTATCTGAATGGGGGGGAGGTTGGTTTTAACACACAGTTGTGCACACGTACTCAGAATGTCAGCAATGTAGGCAGTATCACATTAGCTACTGTACATGTTGATATAGGCACATATTACCCTGTAACAATGCCACATTTGTTATTGCTGACAATACCTCTCCCTCACATTTCCATAGGTCCATCAGGTGTGGCCAGAGTGCAAGGTCCTGTACCTGGTAAGTGTGATACTGTTGTTTTATGGGTCATATATACCCTTTGAATGTTAAGGGCTGCCATTTTGCCCTAGGCACAACTGTTATGCTTAGCCAGAGTAGAATAGTTGTATGTTAAATTTTGGAGGGGTTAACTGAAGGGCATTGAATGGATAATCACAGCTGCGTATTTGCAAGAGCAGTAACACATTTGTACTTATTTATGAGACGGACTATGCAGCCTGCTAAGCAGGAGGCAGTCACTCACAGATGCTTGTTCACACACAATATGGAGATAGTATATACCTGAGGCAGTGATACTAAAAATGGCATAGTATGCTCAAGAAGGGTGCACTGTGTTTTAGGTGTAGATCTATCAGATACACTGACATATTGCTTATCTCACAGGTGTATAGTACTGGCAACATTAACCCGACGTAGCTGCAGTGCATGTTCTAAAGGGCCTGTCTTGTCTGTGTATGTTGTAGTCTGTGTGTTGTGCATGGGATCAGAAATAAGATGTGGAATGTGGACTGCAGTTGTGGCTCCATACCTGTATCTGTGTGTGTGTGTGTGTGTGTGTGTGTGTGTGTGTGTGTGTGTGTGTGTGTGTGTGTGTGTGTGCGTGTGTGCGTGTGTGCGTGTGTATTACTATACATAATAGTGCAGGTAGTATGTACTTATTTTGTCTTCCTCCTCACAGGTAAATGTGGGGATTGGAGTTTGTCCTCCTCACAACCTGATGTCAGTGTCTCATCAGACTCTGATGTTGATGGTGGCCATAGTGAGGCACAGGTGGGGTTGCTGGGGGCTGAATCTGTCCCATGGGTTGACATCCCACTTCCTCTCCCATTGTCCCCACACACAGTCAGCAAACCCACACATACCCAGTCCCCTGAGGCCACAGATATGGGACAGTCAGAGTGTGGTGACATCAAACAGGACAGTGCAGCAACTATGGAATCAGTGAGTGTAGACACTGCCCAAAGCCAGACAGCTGTTGAAGTCTCACGCAGGCAGATTGACAGGGGTGCTTGAAGGAGGACTGCTACTCATCCACCACTTGTCACAGGTGTCACATCACGGGTCACTCGATGCATGTTTAGGTCCACCATGGAGGCACAGGCGTGTTCCGAATGCAACACCAGATGGATGCTCAGGATTATGGATGCAGCACAGTCTGACATCCGTGACTGCCTTCACCGCATTGGTGACACCATGGATCAAGTCACTGATGTAGTGGACAGTCGGTGGTCTGAGACATTGTCAGTCTATGACTGCACGTTGTCTGTGCTGGACCATCTGGCTGAAGAAGGGCATCGGACACGTGGATGTAGGTCAGCAACACCATCTGCTGAGAGTCCTGTGTACACGCACACACTCAAGCATCACTGTCACATGCAGATCACCAGCAGACACACATGGCACCTCTCCATGGCCCAGCTAAGCAGCACCCCTTCCTGACTCACACACATGCTGTCAACTGTTTAGCACAGCCTAGGCCTCTGGCACCCCCGCACCACACCCTGTGCATGTGATGATACCTGTGCCACATCCCTGCCATCCATGCTATCAATGCAGGGACATGCAAATATGTGACTGATGCACAGGGTGACTATATTCCTGTACATGTAGTTTTGAAGTGCGATAATGTTATGCCATGCCAGGTGTTGTGGACCATGACAGGTGCTGCTGGCATGTTTCACAAATACACATCAAAGTTTGTGTACCATAGTTGTATGATGTTATAGTGGTGGTAGTGTTGCAGAGTGACAGGTGTCTCACAGAACTGTGTATGTTTCTGTTCTAGGGGTCTGAGTGGCTATGCTATGGAGACATGGTGGCAATAGAGTGGCACAAGATGGCATGGCAGGACAGCAGAAATAGCAAGGTACAGCTGTATACATGCATGGTTACCTAGGTGCATATGTGTAGAACAGTGTGTCAGGACAATGGGGGCAGTCAGCATAATAATACAAGCATACCCGGTGACAAGGCCTGCTACCCTTGATATGTGTCACCTGGGTGTTCTGTACATGCAAATATAGGTGGTGGTGGTGGATAGCATTTATACTTGAGGAGATGTGGGCTATTAAGAGCCAGCAGCTAGTCACAGGGCATTAAAATGCATGACAATTGCACACCCACATGGCCATATGTGTACTGCTGCATGAAACTATCTTGGACACACAAACACTGAGTTGCCTTTATTGAGATTAGAACCCCTACCTATTTCTTAGTATACACTATAGCACTAAGTATTTATTGCATGCACCACAGAGCTTATCCGGTAATAAAATGTCAGCCATTGTTGTTAAGATGGATAACATCTGCAGGCCATG
The DNA here is from genome assembly GCF_019279795.1 of Protopterus annectens. Classification (NCBI taxonomy): domain Eukaryota; kingdom Metazoa; phylum Chordata; order Ceratodontiformes; family Protopteridae; genus Protopterus; species Protopterus annectens. Next base: position 1,404,452,479 of record NC_056726.1, read on the forward strand.
TAAAGGAGGCCAATGGGGAGCCTGGCAGGTAGCATCAGGGCCTTAAAATGTATAACCAAGGCACAGAGATAGGCAATACAGGCATGTGTACACTGCTGCAAGGGGATATATTTACACACACACACACACACACACACACACACACACACACACACACACACACACACACACACACACAGAGTTGGCTTTATTGAGATTAGGACCCCTACCCATCTATCTATTAGTATACTATAGCACTAAGTACTTATCGCATACTACAGAGCTTATCTGTTAATACAATGTCAGCCAGTGTTCTTAAGCTGGATGACATCAGCAGGCCTTGTAAAGGAGGCCAGTAGGGAGACTGGCAGGTAGTCACATGGCCTTAAAATGTATAACCATTGCACAGAGATAGGCGATACAGGCATGTGTACACTGCTGCAAGGGGATATATTTACACACACACACACACAAAACAAAGAGTTGCTTTTATTGCAATTGCAATTAGAATCCCTACTTATCTATTAGCATTCACTATAGCACTAAGTTCTTATTGAATGCACCACAGAGCTTATCCATTAATAGAACTCAGCCAGTGCTGTTAAGTTGGATGACATCAGCAGGAGTTGACAGGGAGGCGAATTTTGAGGAGAATGCTAGTCACAGGGTCATAAAATGATTAACCATTGCATAGATGGGGATATCTATATTGCTGTAAGGAAAATAGCTACACACACACACACACACACACACACACACACACACACACACACACACACACGCAAACAACACACAATGTGGCTGATGTGAGATTAGAACCCCTACTTACCTACTATTACACACAATAGCTCACAGTACTTATTGCACACACCACCAGTTACATCTGCTGTACATATGGCTGCAGCCACAGTACTTATGCAAAGTGGACCCGTATTACACAGCATGTGCATCCTGCAGAGTGAACCTGCTTTATACTGTTACTGTATCTATTGTCCTAGCCCTAGCAATGGGGTACCTGTTAATACCACTGCTATGTGTGTACAGTTACTAGTATCATCATGTGTGGCCAGTTGGAATTTGCTAGGTGGAAAATTGGCCAGTGTCAATATGGCCTGTCCAAGTCTTGCATTGAAGCCATTGTACATTACAACACATGCTCACCATTGTCTGTCTACAGGGTGACATTTCATAGGCACAGGGTTCTGTGGTTGGGTGGATAATGTTGTTATGTGGCCTTGGTCTGTTATCAGACAACTGTTGTGTGAATAGGTGCAGCTAACTCCAGCAGTCTGCATGTAAGTGTGGATATTCATACATCCCCACACACATATACACATGTATATATATATATATATATATATATATATATATATATATATATATATATATATATATATATATACACACACACACACACACACACATATCAGGGATGTAACTGTAGCTGTGTGTGTGTGTGTGTGTGTGTGTATGTGTGTGTGTGTGTGTGTGTGTGTGTGTGTGTGTGTGTGTGTGTGTGTGTGCGCGTGTGTTATGTAACTGTGTTATATAGATATATGTGGGGGTCTAAATCAGTCTACATATTTATGTAGAAACTCATTAAAACTCATTTGACTAAAGCTCATTTCGTCTAAACAGTTATATGCCCTGTTCCCCACTGTAATGTGATCCTGGAGTTAGTATATATATATATATATATATATATATATATATATATATATATATATATATATATATATATATAGTAAGGGGGATAAGGGGGCAGAGCCCCCCACATTGGGGGGTGTATCCCCCCACCTATTTTAAATGTTGTAAACCATAGGCATGGATTCTTACAAGTCAAATGAATAACTCTTTCCAGAAAATAATATATACCCAAACTATGTGGGGGGGGGGGCTATGTCACCCACACCCCCAATGTAGGGGACTGTGCCCCCACACCCCCGTAACTATATATACTAACTCACACTACAGTGGGGAACAGGGCATATACCTGTTTAGACTAAATGAGTTTCAGTCAAATGTGTTTTCAGTGAAGTGAGCTTTCAGAGAATTGTACTCAGAGAATTCATTTTCAGTGAAATGAGGCTTCGATGAAATATGTTTCAGTGAAATTTGTTTTTTATAAAACAAAGTAGACCTATTTATATATATATATATATATATATGTGTATATATATATATATATATATATATATATATATATATAAATATATATATATATATATATATATATAAATATATATGTGTGTGTGTGTGTGTGTGTGTGTATGCCACATACTGATAGGGTAATCATGTGTGAGGGAGATAGGGAGAGACAGAGACAGATACATATACATAGCTGTCTGTATGCACAGAAATATTTTCACATATCAGTTCCATAGGCAGAAGAGGCATCAGACACGGGCTCAAGTTAGCTAAGTGTAGGAGCATGACTATTGTGACTATCAGTACTTTCAAGGCGACTCCACTCCAGACCTACCTGTACTCTAGTCCAGGATTTTGTGCGCTGCAGCCAATTGGCTGCTGCACCTGATTCAAGACTCCAGCCCCTGCCTGATATTTTGTCAAAGGCATTCCCCAGCTGTGTGCTGAATGTAATATATGTCTCATACCTATCAGCTTTACAGATTGTAATAGAATGTACAATGTTTTGCATGATATGTATGTTACGTTTTACATAGCATTGTGATTTTCTGGTACATTATTGGCAAATCAGTATAGATTGATGTTAAGAAGTGATGACAGACATTTGAGTTGCTGATTCCATACACATCAGTAAACCCATGCTAACGCATGACCAGTTATTCTCTGAACTTCTTACATTTGTCTGGCCAGTAGTTAATCCTTCTCCCTATATTTGGGCCTTTGTCCCACTGCTGTCCATTTCTTTGTCCAGATTTCCTGCTCTAAGTGGTTGTAGGTATGATGTGACTGGGGTATATGGTGTAACACCACACACAGGGTGCAGTCTTCACATCTCTCACTGTACTTGTTTTTGCAGGATGTCTGGCATTCAGACCCATATGTCTGCTCTGTTCCTCATACAGTTGTGTTTTTCCAGTAATATACTACTAAATGGAGCACATTCAATTGTTGTACGGAATGACACAGTTAAGTGATGGCCTTTACATCCTGCTACTTTGACCTGTTGCAACCTGCTTTTATAGTAGCCACCTTCTAGGTAACTCAGAGCATGTATAATGTTTGTTCATAGGTTCATAGGTTCATAGGTTGGTACTAGGCTATCAGCTCTAGGGCCTATACAAGCCTAGCTGGACAATTTCCCTGATATTTCTTCCCACAATATTTACTTCCCTGGACCCCTGTCTAGCAGGGTCGACTGACATGATCCCCAGGGTGAATTTCCTATCTCCCATCAAATCATCAAGGTTCCCTTTGAAGAGGGCCAAGGAGGCATTCTGCTTGACATGTATGGGCAGTCTATTCTAGAGTATGGGGAGTCTCTGGGTCAGGAACCTATCCCTCCAGCATGTTTTGTTCATTGTGATGACAAGGCTTAGACCCCTGGAGTGTGTGGCTCTGAGGGATTGGGATTTCTTTAAGTGGAGCATGTCCAACAGCTCAGGGTTTGACATGGCCTTGCATGCTAAGCAGATATCATCTCTGAGTAGATGATATGCCACAGAGTGTAGCTGGAGTTTTTTTATGGTCAGCATTGGGCATCTGCTTTAGGCCTGTGATTCTTTTAGTGAGGTATGTCTGCGGCCTTTCCAGCTGTTGCAGATGTCTTGTGAGGTACATACCATAGGCATTGTACTCTATAATGGGTCTAATGAGGGATGCGTACAGTGAGTCAATGACTTCCTTTTTTCTGGATGAAAAGCCCTTAGTGATGAGGGGGGGGCCACATAGAAGGATTTCCTGAGTGTTGTAGCGATGTGGTTATCGAAGGTGAGACCACTGTCCATCTGTGTCCCTAAGTCTGTCATCACACTTTCAGAGTTTAGTTTACTGCCACCTATGTGGTAATTCATGGGTACATGTTTTTTCCCAAAGGAGATAACTATACATTTCTTGGCATTAAGCTTGTGCCCATGGTCCTAGCACCAAGCATCTGTTTCTGTAAGGCCCTTTTGTAGAATATCCACATCATTTGGGGATTCAATAATGGCTTCCAGTTTGCAGTCATCTGCGAACTTTGTTAGCCAGAGTCCCTTAGTGTTGGCCTGTACTTCATAGAAGTACATACCAAACAAGAGCAGTCCCAGGACTGAACCCTGAGGTACTCCACTTGTCATTTGTCTGGAGCTGGATTTGGAGTCGGCTACTTTTACAGTCTGGGTTCTGTCAGTAAGCCAGTTGGCAACCTATCGAATGACGTAGGGATTTATGCCGTTTAGTAAGTTTATCTATGATTTCAGAGTGGGGGATGGTGTCGAAGAACTTGGCGAGGTCCTGATAGGCTGTGTGGACTACCTTACCCTCGTCCACAGCTCTGGAGACTGATTCAAAGAAGTCAGTCAGGTTCAGGAGACAAGATCGGCCCTTCACAAACCCAAACTGGGTGGGGTCCAGTGTTTGAAGATTGCCAATGTCTTTGTTTATAAGTTCTATGATAATGCGTTCCCTGCTCTTGCAGATCAGGCTCGTCAGACTGATGGGATGGTAGTTCCCGGGATCTAATGTGGATCCCTGCTTGTGGAGTGGGATAACAGCATCTGTGCACCACTCAGTGGGCACACAGCCTGAGGTGAGGCTATGATGAAACATGACACTTAGGTAAGGTGCCAGTTCATTTTGTAGTTCATGTAGTACACAGCCCGAGATGTCATTTGGTCCCATGGATGCTGTATTCTTAGCTTTGGAGAGTGCAGTTACTACCTGTGTGGCTGTGATTACTGAAATTTGGCAATCTTTTGGTATTGAGATAGGCCCTTTAGGGGGTGAGAGGGGGGTGAAGTTGGCACTAAATCGATCTGACAGGATATTGGCAATATCCTTGAGATAAGTATATTTAATGTCATTCTGTTGTAGGTCAGAGCACATCTGAGCATTGCCATTTAGATTCTTGACATAACTATAGAATGCCTTGTGGTTGTCTTATTTTTGTAAGTAGCTCTGGAGGATTTTATGAGGGATCTCAGCTTCTTACTGAGGCTGGTAAGGGAGTTTTTTTGCATCCTGGGATTTTCCTCTTTTCTGCAACAGTTTCTTCCTTCTGTTGTATAGTTTGTTTTGGCAGGGGACCACCACATTGGCTTCCTTTTTTTGGAGGATTCAGCAGTTGAGCTTTCAGCTCCCATCTGCATGGGTGCCATGAAGTTTGTCACTTTTGACTTAAGAAGCATGAAGTTGCCTTTGTAGAAGTTTTTTACGGAGGTTTCCTTACTGGGGGGTGGGGGTGGGATCTGGATGTCAAGGGTGATTTGCTTATGGTCAGACCGGACAAATGAGGGGATGACCACTGGTGTGGTGTGTCTATCTCCCATGTTGGTAATGACCAGGTCTAGGATACTGGAGCCCCTGGTGGGACAATGGATTAATTGATCCAGAGCATTGGAATTTATTAATTCCAAGAACCGTTGGGAAAAGGTGTTGGTATCCGAGTAGTTTTCCCATTTAATGGCAGGGTAGTTGAAATCATCCAGTGTTAGGGTGTTTGGTTGTATCTTAATATTTTCCAGTATGCTTAGAAAGGTGTAGTGAGAATCTTGGGGTATGGTGAGGGATCTGTAGCAAGCTACAATTTGGATTGCAGTCTTACTTAGTGTTAGTTGCACCTGGAGAATTTCAGATGCATTGTGTTGGGCAGCTAGCCTGGAGGTGTGAATATGGGCACTCCTCCACGTTTAGTGTTTTGGTCTTGGTTTGGTGGCCGAAAAGTCTGGTAAGAGTTGTAGCCTGGTATTGCAGGGGTGCTCTCTAGAGTCTTAAACCAGGTCTCAATTACTGCACAGATATTGATGTTCTACATTTTTAGGAGTGCCTCGAGAGAGTGCATTTTGAGGTTTAGACTTCTAGCATTGAGTAGCATTACCTTCAGAATTTGCATGCTTGTATCTGTTATGGTGGTGGTTTTATCCTTTGAACCTTGCCTAAAAAAGGCACTATAGGGGTTGCAAGTGCTTTAGCCAGTAACCTAAATCTCAGGCATGACAGGTGCAGACCATCTCTGGCAAAGCATCATGGTTTGTCGATCATGTTGTGTCGTCCCAGGCAGACAGATACTGGATCCCCTTTGAATGACACCAGAAGCTTAACCAATTGTTGAAGTCAATCATTTTATCCTTATTCTGTGGTATCATTCTGGGTGAGGGCAGGATGCTACTCAATACTAGGGTCATACCTGCCTGGGCCACATGATCCAAGAGCTTTTCCATGTCCCTTTTCATGTAGTCCAGGGAGGTACATCTCAAGTCATTGACTCCAACATGGACAATGGCAGAGTCGTATTTGTACTTGTTGTGGAGTGACTTGAGTGCATGCATTATGTGGCGGATTCTGGCACCCAACAGGCAGCTGACTGCAGTTTTCCTCCTTACTCAGCCTGGTGAGTGGGACATCAGTGTGCCTAACTATAGAGTCACCTATGACTAAAGTGTTGGGTACATTGTCTTGCCTTAGGGGCTGTTGTTGGGTGGCACACTGGTGTTGTGAGCTATGTGTCACTTTGGTTGTGACTGGTGTTTGTTTGCATTTCAGCTTTGGAGGTCGCGGCATATTGACAGTCTGTGGGATTCCTACCATAGGAGTACCTCACAAGCAAAAGTTATAGGTGGAGCCAGCTTCGAACTATGAATACTATCAACCATGCTAATGCACTTAGCCCACTGAGCCACAACAGCCACCAGAAAGTGAGGTTTAATTCCTCACACTATTGTAGGCTTGGCCCTCTGTCTCTCCATTGTCTCTGGATTTGTCCAGCTTTCTTGCAGTAACAGATTGCGGCATATTGACAGTCTGTGGGATTCCTACTATAGGAGTACCTCACATGCAAAAGTTGTAGATGCAGCCAGCTTCGAACCATAAATACTATCAACCATGCTAATGTACTTAGCCCACTGAGCCACAACAGCCACCAGAAAGTGAGGTTTAATTCCTCACACTATGAACAGCAGACAGACATACACTTTGACCCCTGCATATTGTGGAAAATAGAACATGTAGCCAGGTTGTTTGGGACAGCCCTGGGATTGCGTGGTCTGCTGATATATCCTTGCAAACATACTGTTACTGCAGTTGTATGGGAACACTGTTGTGTTGGGGGTAGAGGACTCTAGCATTGAGAGTTGTGCGTCTGCCCTATGACCTCACTGTTTGGCATTTCGCTTGCATACTTCAGTAGGTTTTGCTGCCTTGTGGCCTAATGCATATTATGGGGCAGTCAGTATTGGACAGAGTACTCGTTGTCCCACATAGCTGTCAGTTCTCTGCAAGTAGCCCACTTTATTCCCTTACATATATGCAGCAAGTCCATACATATGCTACCATAGTCTAGTAATCCATACATTTGTTAAAAAAGAGTGACTTACCTTGTGAATGCAGCAGTTGTGATACCTGTGTTTCAGGGCTGACTCTGTCTGATGCAAACAGTACACAGCCAATACCTGGTAAGGTACAGGTTGTGTGTTGTTGCTAGCATCCTTTTTACTATGTATGTGAGTCAGAGTAAGGTGTCAGTCCCTAGGACCCTAGGTTGTCAGTGCATGTGCTATGCATTGCCTCTTTGCCAAGGCCAGGGCATACTGGGCATGTCTATATCTGCCTACAGGGACAGCCTCAGGGGGTTCCTTCTCTGAGTCCCCCTGTGGGTGTGGCTGTGGGGAACTTGGCACTGGTGGTGGGCTGTGTCTCCCTTCCCTGTGATGATCCTGCTGCAGCTGTTTCTGCAGGATCATATTGTGTAGCATGGTACATACTGTGAACATCTGTGCACATGTGGCTGGGGAGTACTGCAGGACTCCACCAGATATATTGAGGGACCAGAATCGTGATTTGAGCAACCCAAACACATGCTCTGTGATGTTCCTAGTTTGTGCGTGTGCCTATTTATGGCATTCTTCTGTAGGTGTGTGTGCATTTCTGATGGGTGTCATCATGCATGGTTCCAGTATATACACGGCATTCCCCAGTAGATGGCCGTAGGGGGTGTCCTCCCTGGCAAATATCTGGTACAGCTGTGTTGCATGCCAGATATGGGAGTCGTGATAACTGCCAGGGCTGCCAGCACACACATTCATGATAATTTGCACACAACTTGGCAGTTGATGGAGTGATGCCCCTTGCGATTGACATAGACTATACCCTCCTCACCGGGTGGTGCTTTGATGTGTACATGAGTGCAGTCTATGGCACCCGGTACCTCAGGGTAGTGTGCTACATGGTAGAAGAGACACGTACTGCTGGCCTTCTTCTCAGAGGTGCAGGGCAAATAAATGTACTCACAGCATATGTTTGAATGGCAGCCAGGAACTGGTGGAATACCATGGATGCTGATGCCTGTGAGACCCCCAACCTGTCCCAGTTGGTATTTGAAAAGTACCTGTAGCTAGTATCCTAAGGGCTACACATACCTTTGTTTCCACTGGGATAATTCCCCTCTGTTGGCTCTGGGTCTGAGTTGAATGTGGCAGAGCTTGGTGAGTTCTTGTAGTCTGTCTCTGCCCACCATGTAGCGCTCTATGATCTCCAGCTTATGTAGCTCCTTGAAGGTTACTCTGGGCCTTTCTCCTTCTCAGTCTAGGCCTATTGTCAGCAGCAGCACTGACCATAGCTTCTAGCACATAAAGATGTAGCAGAGTAGCAGCAGCCCCTAGCATTCTGTTAGTTAAAATTCCCAAGTCTGTACAATGGTGCAGAGTATGGGGGAAAATCAGATTGTAGGGTGTATGCATACTTTATAGTGCTCTGCTGCAGCTGCAGCCTGTGTGATTGGCTAACTATGATGCATTTCACCTGTCAGGTGCATCATTGAGGGTTTTGAATGGCCCAGGATAAGTGGAACAGGGGTTATCAGTAATTTATACATGATTGGCTTTCACAGGTAATTTTCTTTTTTTGTTTTTTTTTTTTAACTGCTTTCCCTGCTAAGCACTGTGGTGTGGCACGCAAAGCCACACCTCTGGTATAAACAATGCTCAGCAGTCAATAGGCACACCCCCATGGATGGGCATGCTCAGCACAGCGGTGCACCATGCAAATACACTCAAACCAGCTAAAACACATGCCCCAAAGCTAAAAAAAGCTTAGCAGCACTGAACACACACCCCTGCTTAGCTGAGAGGTGCACCATGCAAACACGTGCCTCTCAGCTCCAATTTTCTTAAACATATGGTGACATACCCCCGTTTGATGTTAGCTATCTCTCCTGTGGACATCAACATGGTTCTGGAGCTACATGGGTTTTATCTGCAGGCACGGTAACCTATTTTTGCTATTCAGTAACCCCAGATCATTTGCATATAGAACCATCCATACAACCTGGATACTACACTATTCCAGAGCCTGCCTCTTAGCAACCACAGAAATCTACCATTGTGCATACTCCATACAATGTCCTTTAATGCATTATTGTCACATATTTATTATTTTCATTTTTAAACTTTTAAATATCTTTTTTTTTGTATAAAGGCATGTTTGCTCTCTGCTGCGTGCCACGCAAACATAATATGTGTATTAAAAATAATTATTTTAAATTATTTTGCATTACATTTTGGACACACAGGGCGTAGTTTTGCACATATCTGTGTCTGCTACACTATGTCTGACCTTCTAACTGGGCTTTTACAGCCCTAGTTCACATTTTAATTAGTTATACACGGAAATTTCCATGTACACTTCTGACACCAACACGACATCTGCACTTCTGTCTATCTGCTTGCTGGATCACTTTACACCCTAATTTGCATGCAATCCACCTGCTTATGAGGTGATTTGTATGCCACAGATACTTCCATGCTGACATGCTAATGCACACCCCTCAGCTCTGTTTACCGGATCATACGGCTGCTTACTTCCATGTAAACTCCATGCCGCTATGCCTATATGGAAAATCAATAAATGTAGGCTTTATTGTATTCCCCCTTATATTTCTGTAGTCCTGATTTGAGTCCATCAGTTACAATTTGCATATTATGTGAGTCTGAGCAAGTTACTTAACCAGAGTATTTCCTGCTCACTCCTGAAAAGAGGCAGTTGTGCTTGGTGGATACCCAGTTAACAAGTAAGTAAGTAGATACAAAATAAAAAAAAAAAAAACATGAAATGCATAACTATTGACAGTATGTCTAGCATTTGATCAGCTATAATCATTTAGTCATTTAATTAGACATGCCTTCTGTCCCCAGTGCAGTATCGGTTATGGGGTGGAAGAGGGCTGCATCTTTTAAGCGTTATTGCTACAATCAACGTAAAATGCATAATATTGACAGCATTTCTTGCACTTGATCAGTCAAGTATATTAGCTGTAGAGAGTGCTACTGTGGTTTGTGAAGGATGGTGGGGATTTCTGCCACTGTCAGATTTTACGGGGAGAAGATGAAATATATAACTATTAAAAGTAATATCCGACATAGAAACATTTGCTGTCCACAGTACAATTTTGGTTTTAGGGGTTGTAAACAAGATAAATACATTATTATAAACAACATTTCTTACGTTTGATCAAGTCCGGCATATCCTCTCTATCCCCTGCAATTATGATAAGGTAAATTAGGTTTTACTCATGGCTGTTGTGGTTTGGTAGCCTAGGTGAAGCCTGAGAGACCAGCTAGAGCCATCCATGGGTAAACCTACATTTCCATATTCTGGTTTGATATATTGCTATTATACAATGCCATTTATTTTTCTTAACTTGTTTAAATAAGGGTATTCTGTTTTGCAACTTGGTCTCCTTTTCATGTATTCTGACTAATAATTATCTGGTGATTACCAAACAATGGACTGAAAATCTGTATGCTCATAAGCATGACGTTTGCACAGTATATTGGTTTATTGCATGTATTAGTGGAAGGTTATGAATGCAGGCTTTGTTGTACTTGATTTATCTTTTCTTTTAATTGTTATGGCTAGGCTTGTATAGGCCCTAGAGCCGATAGCCTAGTACCAACCTATGAACCTATGAACCTAAGTAGAACACTGATTATTTGTATTATTTTGAAATATTGGCAGAAGAGGTGCACCTATCACCAAATAGGCATTTGTAAAAGTGATAACTGTCTTGACATTGGTGGCGGGATCCATGGACAGCATCCATAACATTTAGACTTTGGTATCTGCTCTGAAATACAGATCACTGAGATATCAAACTGCTTGAATAATGCAGTATTTATCATGGCCGCAGTGATATCCATGCACATTCAGTGTAGCCTTCAGCTGTTATTGTTGGGACTAAGTTGAAATATATGGTTGGGCAGGGCTTTCTGAAGTTGGTCAGTCCAATATATCTACTATAGGAGGGCCATTATTTTATCAGTGGCTGGAGTATGGAGATGTCCATTACTGTGGGCAACCTTTAAGTGGTATTCTTAGAAACACGCTCAAAAACATTACTATGGGAAGAGTTATAGGGGTTATTGTGTCTTCTTGGAAATAAAGTCTATTACATTGGGCAGAATCTTTTGCGTTTGGTCAGTAAACCATTGCATCGCTCTCAAGTGACATTGTGATTTTGGGGGATAGGGGTAGGGGAGTTGCTGCCCTTCATGGGAAGTACTTTTGTCATTTAGCCTTTTAAGCAAGTAGGTTGTCCTCAGTATTATTGTTGTAGTGTCTAAATGGTGAGGGGGGGGGGTTGATACTCTCTTATATGTGCTGTATTGTATGACTAGTTATTAGCTTAATAATATAGCCATGCTTAAAGCTGATCTCATTCTAGCATAGCCTGACCCATTCTAGCTAGCCCCCATTCCACTGCTCCCACCAGTTCCCCTTGAATTGTATGTGTGTTGTTTAAAATATCTTGGACTAGACAATATACAGCAAAATAAATAGAGTGATTGGGATAAAGAATTTCAAATTCTGAAGACAGATTGTATGTAGACGTAGATGCACTGGAGAATTTTGTTTTAATAAACTCATTGTGATTACTATGGATGCTTTTTGATCTTATATTCTGAACACAGATGTGATTTCTTTGAACGGAATGCCACTTTTCTGCTGAGCCAGGATAAAGTTTCCATCACTTCTGTCTGAAGGCAGACTTCATGTCTGAAATGTAAATTGCCTGAACTCTGCTTTGGTTAGCACAAAATCCTATACTGCAAAGAGCATCACAGACACAGTGTTTCCTATTTCTTCAGACATCACTCATTTGTACAAAGAACGCATTCTATTTTAAACCTGCATTACCCTATTATTTGGATTGTCAAGTGTGGTTTGTATATCATCAGACTTAAACTGAATGTTCTTGTTTGTGCTAATTTCATTCTTACACTCATTTTAATACCCTCTTTACCTAATTCAGGGTGGCAGACAGTGGAAACCTATTCTGGCAAATGAACAGGAGCATGATTATGCTTATCACTGTCAAAGCCATGGTTAAGCAAACCTGGATAATCAGTTGCTAGCAATGTGATGATTACAAACCATATCTAGTAAACGTAACTATGGTTAGACAGGAGGCGCACTAATGTTGCCATAAATAAGAGTTAATATGTAAGATTATTTATAGAAAGCAGCACTTTATTGAATTTTTTAAGTAGTGGGATTTGCCCCATAAGTGTAGGATTTCTGCCCCATACTCCCCTACTTTATTATTCTAAATCTATGGTCACAATTTCCTGGAAGCAATGAGGCAGTGGCATAGTAACTCCTGAAGTTAAATCTGCAATCCAGCTATTTGTCTGCTTTTGCCATGTCATATAAAAGTATATGAATTTGTATTAGCATTCCTCACAAAGGTATTCATTCAAAAAGGTATGAATGATTAAGTGCCGTTCAACACCTTATATGAATGATAGCATCTTACAACTGGCATAGACAGCATCTAGCCCAGAGTGGGAGGTCAGTACACTAGAGGCCACACAGAAATACATAGATACACAAACACGCTCACACACACACACACACACACACACACACACACACACACACACACACACACACACACACACACACACACACACACACGCTCACACACACACACACACAGACACACACACACACACACACACACACACACACACACACACACACACACACACACACACACACACACACACACACACACACACACACACACACACACACACACACACATAAAAAATGCACTCACATACCACTACATTTTCAATAAGAATCATCCACAGAATCTGTTCAAATCATATTGTCAAAATGTTCAGGTGTGACAATGCAAAAATAATTATTTGTGGTCTGTCGTCCATTTTGCCTTCTCTACTTATCTTTCCCACAATTTATAAGAATTACTTTATGCTAGTCATATGCATTTTTTTATCTAAGCAGCAATTCATCTAGTCATATCTTTAGGATGTGAAAGAAAACCAGGCAGATCCCCACTGCAAAAATCCACATGCACTCAAATTCCATACAAACTTTGGGTCACAGTCATTCAAATTCCATACAAAAGGCACCTCATAAAGCAACTAGACTGTAGAATAAAGTAAGCAATATCAAGTATTGCACCACAATGCAACCCTGCCTGTGACAAATTATTTAGTATTTTCATTTGATCTAAGTTTTTCAGCATTTTACTGACTCCCTGTATACCAGTTGTTCACTTTAATATGAACTAAAACCCCATCCCTTGTCTTTTTGTTATAATCATTTCCCAAGTTAAGTGATGTTAGACCATAATATTGTGAGAAGAAGCGGACTGGTTTACGGGGCTCTTAGTACACTGTATCTGCAAACCAATTACTTGATGACATGCTCAAGGACAAGGCTCCATGCTGGCAGGCATTTGAACCCAAAGCAGGTAGGAGGAGTATTTTGTCTGTCACTTGTAAACAGACTCTTACATATAGCACTGATCTGGTACAAGTAGATAATGGGGTTGCTTGTTGTTGGAGTAGTGACAAAAACATAGAATGAAATATTACCACCGGTATTAAAACTGAAACAGTTAACATATATCTTAGTACTTGTTGAGTTACACAAAATCCAAATTGTTATTCTCCTGTAAAATGCACTACATAAAAACAAAAACTAAGAAAAGAACAGGTGATCATACAGAGGAAATTTAGCCATTACAGGAGAGAAGATACCTGTATATTGACTACTAGATAATCTGTGGAACCTGTTTATGCAAATAACCAAATATGTGTTATTAACCTAGAGCTCTTTCCATCCATATAGTGTCTTTAGTAAATATGCAGAAATTAAAAGAGAAAATTATTTGTATTGTGGTAGCAAATATAGTGCCATATTTGTACATAATTAGAGCACTCCTTTATGCAATGCCTTATGCATACAACAACCAACATTTTTTCTACAGGAAAACAACAGAAAATACAGAAAATTTACTATAGCAGAAAACAAGAAATAAAATAATAACTATGCTTTTAAGATGGATATAAATAAAAACAAGGGACCTATTTTCTGATATGCTGCTTTTAAATTTTACTCATATGCAAAAAAAAAAAAGTATATGCATGCTTTACGATCAGCTAATATTTCTTATAACTGTTTGACATATTTACAATGTTCATATGTAAATAATCTGTACACATGCTTGCTGCAGTCAAAGGTTTTACATAGCATGTTATGTAAAACTGCAGTTTGTCATGAATTCTGCTGCTCTTCTCCCCAGGTCTGCACTGTACATGGGCCTGGCCCAGCCCAAGGCCTCCATTATGAAATAAACATTTATATAACAAAGTTGTTGTGACAGGGGGAGCAGCAGAAATTCAAAGAATAATCCTACTGAACAAATTACTACAAAATGAAAAATGGAATAACAGCAGGCAGGTAAGCTGAACAAAGTTTTCAGGTCTGCAAGAAATGAGGGGCTCATCAACACATTATAAGGGCATGTGAGTAACTGATTGTAAAGAATAAACTGGGAACATTATAATGGACAGATCATGAGGAAGCATCAGATACCCCACACTGTAATGCCAAAGAATGAAAAGCGTCAGATACCCCACACTGTAAATGCCAAAGAATGAAAAGCGTCAGATACCTCAAACCGTAAATGTCAAAGAATGAAAAGCGTCAGATACCCCACACTGTAAATGTCAAAGAATGAAAAGTGTCAGATACCGCACACTGTAAATGTCAAAGAATGAAAAGTGTCAGATACCCCACACTGTAAATGCCAAAAATGAAAAGCGTCAGATACCCCAAACTGTAAATGTCAAAGAATGAAAAGCATCAGATACCCCACACTGTAAATGTCAAAGAATGAAAAGTGTCAGATACCCCACACTGTAAATGTCAAAGAATGAAAAGTGTCAGATACCCCACACTGTAAATGCCAAAGAATGAAAAGCTTCAGATACCCTAAACTGTAAATGTCAAAGAATGAAAAGCATCAGATACCCCACACTGTAAATGTCAAAGAATGAAAAGTGTCAGATACCCCACACTGTAAATGTCAAAGCATGAAAAGTGTCAGATACCCCACACTGTAAATGTCAAAGAATGAAAAGCATCAGATACCCCACACTGTAAATGTCAAAGCATGAAAAGTGTCAGATACCCCACATTGTAAATGTCAAAGACTGAAGCAAAACTGATTTTGTGAACTTTAATTAGGCCCTGACAAAGACATGGAGTCTGTTCCTTTCAAGGTATGTAAAAAATTAAGTATCTGGGGAAATTAAAAAATATAAACCAGATATTGAATTTTTATTTTATTTTATTTGTATTTGTTTTCTAAGGTAGGGCACTGATCTCCATGGATCTTTCTCATGCTCAGCCCAGGAGTGGAGTCTGGTTAAGTGACTTGCTCGGAATTTTCAAACGTATTTAGAAAAGCTACTGATACAAGTAACCCCTTATGAAATGAAGAAAGAGGCAGTTCTGGGTGTATGGTGGGTGCTCTGAAGAGAATTCTTGGCAAACATCAATGATTGAAACAAAACTGATTTCATGAACTTTAGTTATACCCAGTCTTAGGAATGGAGTCCATTCCTGACAAGGTTTGTAAAAACCTTAACACTCAGAGAAATTAAACATACTCAGAAATACAACAAAAACAATAATGCTAACAGTAGAACAAAAAAAGCTAAATGGTAGTAAGAAAAAGAAGGCATTTCTCTATGAAATGAAGAATATACAGAAATGAATATTTAGATGGCAGATGAGAGCTATTGAGGCCACATAGTTTGTCCATTTCCCAACCTTTTGGATAAGCTGTGGATCCTTACTGGCCAAAACCTTACTTTTGGTAACTTATCTTAAGAAATGTTCTTTTGGTTACCCCACATAAGAAATACCTAATGTTTCCTGCATGCATTTTAGAAGTGTGTTACTGTTTTTGACTTGGCAGTCTCCTCAATAAAGCTGTTGCAATCATCTATTATCCTTTCTGTGAAATACAAAACAGTGCAATTACCTTATCTGTTCAAGAATTTTAACAGACTGTAACAAGACACTCACTATACAGGTAAATAAACTTATAACTAACCCTATACTCTTATCCAATGGTACAAGACAAGGATGTCCTCTTTTGCCATACCTATTTAATCTTAATTTAGAACCCCTCCTTCTGTTTATTTCACAAAAAACTTTCATTATATTCCCAGAATCCACAATACAAATCTTATATACTCGGCCTTTGCTGATGGCTTAAATATATACTTCCAACTCCCCACTACTGACCTCCCAAAAATACTTAAAGTTATTGATGAGTTCTTGGTAGTTTCGAATTATAATTTAAATTTAAACAAGTCACACATATTTCCCCTCAATCCTATAGGGCGTAAAGAATTGTACTTTCCTATGAGTGAGATCAAAATAAACTACCAGATAAAATATCTAGGAATAATATTTACTTCAGACTTCAAAGATATTATAAACAATAACCTACTAACTACATGGACTAGTATTCAAAACGATATGGATAGATGGAAGGACATTAATATGTCTCTACTGTCAAAAGCTAGTGTTGTCAAGATGAATTTTTTACCAAGAATACTCTTTCAGTTAAATGCTACCTTTTCAAATATTCCCCAAAACATCTTCCTTGCCATGGAAAAAGCTATATCAAGATTCTTATGGTATCCCAAATCTACCAGAATTAAATATGCAAAACGTGTACTCGCCAAAGATAAGGGGGGATTGGGGGTTACCTGATTTTAAGCTTTACTATAGTATAATTACTGTATACAGACTAATGCAAATAATAAATTATGTCTCATATATAAATACTTGGACACCCCAGTGGACCAAAATTTGGTATGAACAGTTGAAATCCCTTGGCTGTAATATCAAATCCTTACCATTCTTGAATTTAAACCAGGCTAGCATATACACGAAGAATTTACACCCACTAATTAAAAACATGATTCTTACAACACAGAAACTATTTAAATCTTTGCAATTAGCTGACGCTTTTGTCCTTATACAACCATTACACCTAAATCCTAATTTACTAATAAATAATAAACCAGTAAATCTAACAAACTACCCCTTGATAAAAGACTACACAACATGGGATATATACCAATGGAAAGACTCTAACACAGGGCAAATGAGACTTGAACTCAAACTTCCTATGAAATATAGTATTATCCTTAACCAACTTCATCATCTTATAAATGCTAAATTCTCACAAATACACACTGACTTACAGAACATAGATTTAGTTAAATTAATACTTGAATATCTTGCAATTAAAGGGAAAACAATTTCTAGGACTTATAAAATTGTAATGAGTGCAAAACATCAGAATTCTTTATTATTTTCAAACTATTGGCAAACGAAAAATCAATCACTGACTGAAGAAAATAAGAAACTAGCCACTGAAAATACAATCAAATTCATTCCTTTCAAGAAGCTGTTATATACACAAATTATGGTAAATAACAATCTATATTATACCTTATCTAAATTAAATAAATTAAATTCTAACTTTTCGCCCATATGTCCCCATTGTCTGGATCAAACAGCTGATATTTTACATGTCATGTGGAACTGAACTAAGACACACAACTTATGGTGTTCCCTAAGAGTAAGATTAGAGAAGATGGGATATGAAAAATCAACCCTTACTTGGAGACAGCTATATTGTACATTAATATCAATCAACTCCCAAAAATATTAAAACATGTTTTTATTACGGTGTGCCCTTATTAAATTCTTTATTACAAAGAATTGGAATGTCATGTCACCAATTACATGGGAACATTTTAGCAATCTTGCTATCAAATATATCTCATCTCACAGATTAATTTATTCAAAAACAAAAAACAAACGCTATTATCAAAAATATTGGGGTTACTTATTAGGTATAATTCTTGACAAATAAAATTTGCTTACAAAATGTCATGAAAAGCTAACCTTTAAATAAGAAATGAATGTAGTATAACCAGTCTTTCTTGCATCTTCTCCCTTTTCTTAGTATATGTGTAACTAGATATTTTCCCTAAACATACAAATAAATGGTTAAATTTCTATTTTTACTTTATATACAGACTATCCCCATTCTAACTATCCCTTATGAGACCAAATGAACTAAGAATTCTCATACTTTACTTGATGATGTAGTGACTTATTGTGTATATATATTGTGTGTGTATATATATATATATATATATATATATATATTTTTTTTTTTTTAATATATATATATATATATATATATATATATATATATGTGTGTGTATAATTTTCTCGGAACGAGATTGTTGTCTGTTTTCTTTAGATAGGTATTTGTATTGTTTATTTGTGCTTTTGAGTTACTGTATTGTTGTTATTATTTGAAAAAAGAAAATTGTAGTAAAGAGATTTTGGGGGAAAAAAGAATGTAACAAGACACTGATATTTGTTACAAAGTTTACAAAGCATCAATTCTAACAGAAACAATGTATAGGAAATCCAAAATTCTGAATATAGTAACAGCACACCTCACTCTAAACTACAGAATGTGAGTCTCCTTTAGATCAGTATATATAGTCCACACATATTGCTCAGGAAAGGACAAATCTCCCCCACCCCAAAAAAGGGCAGAATCATTTTTACAAATCATGGAAGGAAGAATGCCTTTTAAGACTTACTATTTTAGGGTTGCAAATTATAGACACAAATCTGGGTCACTAATTTGAGTCACAGTCATGTAAAATGTCAGTAGTGTGACTAACTGTACAATTGTGCAAAATGGCTTTTTCTTTGTATGTTTTAAAGTGTAAAGCCATCCATGAAGGTGTACCTTTGGACCTTTGATTAAAGTTACATTTCCCACATTGCCACACTGCATCAGTTTACTAGTTTTAGAGTATGAGGAGAGTGCCTAATCTCACACACATACACACACACACACACACACACACACACACACACACACACACACACACACACACACACACACACACACACACACATACACACATACACACACACACATACACACAGAGTCAAATACCACACACACCTACACAAAATCCCTAGACCAATGATCTGAAGTAGTTAACTTTATTTGATCAGCAACCTGTGGGTATCGGATCCGACCTGGATCCAAGACGGCAGCTTTCCAAGCTAAAGATCTGAGCTCCAAGCTCCTCCCCCTTACCCATAATACCCTGCTACCTCCTTCCAGCCCTCAGATCTCATTTGCCGCAGCTTTAACAAGCACGAGTTACGAGCTCCTGGCAGTTAGGTAGTGAGTATTGTGTAAAATTTTAGATTTTTGCAAAAGTTTGAGAGGTGTGTGTTTGTGATTGTTAAACCCATTAGCCTAGCTTAGTTTTAGTATATTCCCTTCCCCTTATTCTTGTGTGCAAGTGTGTGTGTGTTTTTGTAGTTGGTATGGCCGAAGGCCCTAAGGCCATTTTCTCTAAGTGCTCTGGGTGTGGCCATAAGCTCTCCCCAGCCGATGGCCACACTCAGTGCGTTCTTTGCCTGGGGGGTAGCGCATTTATCATCGGGCTGCCATATTTGTGCAGCCTTTAATCCCCGGGCTCTGAGGGATAGGAGGAACAAGCTGATCCTGGCAGGTCTTATACCCATTGATTCTGCTTCTTCCTCCTCTCCCTCAGTGGCTCCAGCCACAGCTGAGGCTGTTCAGCCAGCTGTGCTATCTCCCCTGGCTGGAACTCAACCTCCCACATTTTCCCAGGGAGAGAAGGACTCCAAGGTGAAAGAGAGGAGAGAGAGAGAGAGAGAGAGGGAGAAAGAGAGAGGGGGGGATAGAGAGAAGCATAGGAGCCACAAGCGGCAGGCCGACTCAGCCCCCTTGTCCCCACCGGCTAAACAGCTCTCTTCTCCCCTGAAGATTCCAGGGTCCTCCTTCTCTTGGCTCTGTTCTCCATGTTTCTCATCGGAGCCAGAGGAGGAGCCCCAGTCATCTTCAAGGTCATCGTGGTGGCCTTCCCGGCCGGCTTCGGTGGCTTCTTCTAGGTCGACAAGAAGCCTTTCAGATGCTGACATGGACCGGATGATGCATCGCTTTCTCCAAGCCCAGATGCAGATGGGAGTGCTCCTGCCCCCCCCCACCGGGGGGGGGGCTCAGCCCCTATTTTTCCCCCATAGCTCCTTCTCCGATCCATTATCGGGTTTCGGAGCCATCGGATCCAAGCAGTCTCAGAGTCAGGGAGTCGGCACCGATAGTAGTTGCTACTTCGATGCCGGCCATGCCCTTGAGTTTGTCGGATTCCATTTTGGACCCGAGTTCTCGGGGCTGAGAGCTGTGCGTCAGATCCGAGGGGGTAAGTGTGTCTTTGGCTCCATTGCAGTCGGAGCACACTTCACGTTCGGATCCAGTCGCTTCAGCTCCAACGCCAATCCCCACGTCGGATCCAAGGATGTTGCTCATGGAACTGAGAGAGAGCAGCTCACCTTCAGCATTCAACGTGGTGGAGAGGGTCCTCTCGAGAGGTTCGAGACCCCCTGCTTCTGCTATGGATCCAGCCAACACTCCCTCGCAGACAGGCTTGTCTTCCATCATCCGGCCCCAGGGACAGCCTGCATCGACGCCCCACCCAGTTCCACTGGAGGAACATGACCCTGTTGGTGAGCCCTCCTCGGACAGTCCCGCCGAGGAAGTCCCTCACAAACACAAGTGTAAGAGAAGGCACTTGGACTCCCCTGAGTCCCTCATGGATGACACTGATTTAGAGGAAGGGGAAGGTTCCCCCAGGTCACCCCCCAAGGACATCTCCTTTGGAGACATTATGGAAATGCTACGCCTAAAGGGGGGTGGTCAGCCCAAAAGCCTTCCTCAGATGAGTCGGTGTTTCTGGAGGCATTTGACACAGGCCCGTCTACCTCTTGGGTGTCCCCTCCGGCCGACCCCCTGGTAGACCGTATTACTACCAGGGCATGGAAGGAGCCAGACACTGTAGAGCCAATCCCCAGGAGACCAGATAAGATCCTTAGCCCCCCTGTGGATAGGACAGCATGGAGTAAAGTTCCCCGGTAGATGCCATGGTGGTGGCGGCTGCCACCAAGAAGGAACTGGCACAGGATAGTTCCTTGGTCCATCCTCCTGATAAGGAGTCTCAGATGATGGATCGTATTGGAAAGTTGATGTTTGCTTTGGCTACCTTTTCCATAAGAGCACTGAATTACTTGGCCCATGTGATTAGGCTTCAGCGGGATCTGGTGAAGGAATATGCTGAGTCTCCCCGAGTCCATGTCGGCCGAGGACAAACGGACCTTCTCGACTCGCATAGCCACTCTAAAATCTGTATCAAACACATCTATGCAGCTACTCTCCCATGCCATGGAGGGGGCCGCTAGAGCCAGTGGATCCGGCATCGCCTTATGGCATCATGTCTGGCTCCGACTTTGCGATTTTGCAGAACCCTTCAAGGCGTCCTTCTCAAATGCTCCCTTCGACGGTTCTACCCTATTTGGCAAGACCGTCCGTGATACATTGGTCCAGAGTGAGAAAGACAGGAAGACGCTGACTGCCATCGGAATCTGCTTCTCGACTCCTCAAAGGTCCTTCTCCATGAACCAGCGAGGACAAAAGAAGATGTGGTTCCGAAGTCTCAGCAGTCCTATTATGCTCCAGACCCTTCGTCCTTCAGAGGCAGAGGGGGACAAGGTGGACGCCGGCCCAGAGGCAGAGGGGGGGGCTGAAGAATTTTGGGTCGCGGGAACCCTTTTTTGATCAACCCACACAGCAGCCCTGAGGGGTTGCCTGACTGCTCCTCTCTGGAGGCAGTCGGGGGGGGGGGCATTTTTCAAAGCACCTGGCATAATGGGAGTTCATCACAACAGATCACTGGGTGCTTTGAATAATATCCAGAGGCTACTCTATTCCCTTCATAAATCTTCCTCCTTAATCGAGGTGCCTCCCCAAGGTTCCACCCAGTCAGAGGGAGGCTGCAGCTTTAGAAATAAAGAAGCTGCTAGAAAAAAGAGCCATCCAGCACGTCCCCCCAGACCAGTCCGGGTTAGGCAACTACTCCAGGTTCTTTTTGGTGCCAAAAAAGGCGGGGGACTTAAGACCAATTCTCGACCTTTCTACAATGAACCTCTTTGTTGCCAAGGAGAAATTCCGGATGGTCACTCTTCAATCCATTCTCCCCCTGTTGCAGGAGAATGACTGGATGTGCTCCATAGACCTCAAGGATGCGTACTACCACATTCTCATGGACAGGCAATCCAGGAGGTTTCTCAGCTTTTGGTTGGGGGCCAGTCATTACCAGTTCAGGGTCCTACCATTTGGCCTCACCACAGCCCCCAGGGTGTTCACCAAGGTCATGGCAGTTGTAGCAGCCCACCTGAGACTTCATGGAATACAGGTTTTTCCTTACCTGGAAGACTGGCTCCTTGCCGCCTCCACCAGGCATCTACTCTGCTCAGCCAGGGATTGCTTCCTGCTCTTAACCTCCAAGTTGGGGATCACTATAAATCACAAGAAATCATCCCTTCAACCAGTCCAAGTCCTGGACTTCATAGGGGCCAGAATAGACATGCTTCAGACCAAGGCCTTCTTGACATCGGACAGACTTTGCAGCTTAACTCTTCACATTCTAGCACTACTACAATCTCCAGCCCCATCAGCGGAGTTAGTCCTGAGAGCCTTAGGGTCCATGGCAGCAGCAATCAACCTTTGCCCTTATCTCGCTTGCACATGAGGGTTCACCAGTGGATCTTGCAGGTCCAGTGGTCCATCCTTCAACACCCGTTGGACTCTTCAGTCCCCCTCAGCAGAGTTTGCAGAAATTCTCTCATATGGTGGCTCCAATCTCGAGAGCTTCAGGAAGGACGACCGTTCATAATGCCACAACCCCAAGCCACGGTAACCACGGACACTTCTCGCCATGGGTGGGGGGGGGGCATTGCATGGGCAGAACTGTCCAAGGTACGTGGACTCAGACAGAGACCGTTCTGCATATCAGTGTTGTGGAGATTAGAGTGGTGCTTCTAGCGTCACAAGCTCTTCATACCTTTCTCTCTCCAGGGACTATTGCAATTCAGACAGACAACATGCCTGTGGTCTGGTACATCAACAAACAGGGGGAGGACAGGTCTTACCCTCTTTGCCGAGAGGCCATGAGAGTTTGGGATTGGGCGATATCCACCAACCGTTTTCTGCTAGCAACGCACATTCCAGGTCAGTCCAACATCCTAGCGAACAAGCTGAGTCGAACTATCCTCTCGCCTCACAAGTGGTCTCTAAACCCCTTAATAGCAAAACAGATCTTCCGCAAGTGGGGTCAGCCTTGCTGCGATCTCTTCACATCACCTTCAAACGTGAAGTGCAGCGAGTTTTTCGCTCTAATTCCCCCCCCCTGGGGGAAAGCCCCAGAGATGCTCTAGTCCATGCTTGGCCATCTGGTCTTCTTTATGCTTATCCTCCTCTTCCGTTAATGACAAACTTTTTACAGAAAGCTCGTCAGTTGGGGAACAAGATTATCATCATAGCCCCATTCTGGCCTCATCAAACCTGGTTCCCGTACCTACAGTCTCATCTTGTAGCTCCTCTTTGGATCTTAGATCCCAACCCATTTCTGATTTCTCATCCTTCAGGATTAGAAACTCCGAATCTGGATGACCTCACACTCTCAGCTTGGTTGATCCAGTTCCATTAGTTGCCAGGACTCCCGGTATCTCGTCTGCAGTTAGATCCATCCTGGTAGCGGTGCATAAGCCTTCTACCAGGAAGGTTTACAACAGCAAATGGAAACGGTTTTCCATTTGGGCATCGCATAGGAATTTGGATCCTTTCACTGCTCCCATTCCAGCAGTGCTTGATTTCCTATCTCATATTTTTCAGCAAGGGGCCAGTTCTTCTACTGTAAAGGTTCAAATGGCTGCCATTTCCCATTTTCACATTGGAGACAATCTTAGTCCTTTAGCTTCCACTAAGATTTGTAAGACCTTCTTGAAAGGCACCTTCCTTTTGAGACCTCCTACTAGGAACGCTGTTCCCCCATGGGACCTAACTTTGGTCTTTCAGGCTCTAACTGGACCACCCTTTGAGCCTGCAGCTTCTGTTGATTTAAAATTCTTATGTTGGAAAACTACTTTCCTAATAGCTATTACCTCAGCTAGAAGGGTGTCAGAGCTCCAGGCCCTTTGTACTAAACCCCCATATCTTGTTTTCCATAAGGACAGAGTCTCTCTCAGGACTTTAACCCTTCCTTCTTACCTAAAGTGGCTTCTGAGGCGAACATCAATCAGTCCATTAATCTACCTGTTTTCTTCTCTAACTATCAGAATAAAGGGGAATACAAACTTCATTTGTTAGATGTTCATAGACAATTGCGTTTTTACCTGCACAGAACAGCTGCCTTTCGCAAGTCAGAGCAGATCTTTGTTTCCTTTGCAAAGCCCTTCTTGGGTAAGCCAGTGTCGAAGGTGACTTTAGCTAGATGGATTTCTCAATGCATTTTGCTCACATATACGATATCTGGTCAGCCAGAGACCTTAGGGGTTCATGCTCATTCTACCTGTTCTATGGCTACTTCAGCTGCATTCTGGTCAAGAGTGCCCTTGGATGACATTTGCTCTGCGGCTACTTGGGCTTCCTCTCATACCTTTATCTCTCATTATAAATTGGATTTAATATCCAGAGGAAGGGCAGCTTTTGGTTCTGCAGTGCTCCGGAATATCCTTCCTTAAGGACCTCCCAAGTGTTTGGTAGCTGGGGACTCTGTCCCACAGGTTGCTGATCAAATGAAGTTAACTACTTCAGATAAAGAAGTTATGTACTCACCATAATGTTCCATCTGAGTAGGTAACTTCATTTGTCAGCAACCGACCCCCCCCCTCCTCCTTCCCCCTAACCTGGTTCTTTGGTTATCTGAATCCTGCAATGATTCAGCCTTTGGTATTCGCTAGGTTAGGATGTTTTCAGGTTGTTGTTTTGTCTTGGTGAAATTGTATAATGGGCAAATGCGATCTGAGGGCTGGAAGGCAGTAGCAGGGTATTATGGGTAAGGGGGAGGAGCTTGGAGCTCAGATCTTTAGCTTGGAAAGCTGTCGGCTCGGATCCAGGTTGGATCCGATACCCACAGGTTGCTGATCAAATTAAGTTACCTACTCAGATGGAATGTTATGGTGAGTACATAACTTCTTTTTTCTGTAGGTTTTGATATGAAACATCAGGACCTGCTAGAGCAAGTCCCAAAATATGGAGACTACAGGGCCAAAACATCAGGCTTACATATATCAAGTCCAAGATGCCACTTCTCAGAATATTCCCTTTTCTCTGCGATATGGTGATCTCAGAGTTGGCATATATGAGTTTGGGTGGTTGCGAAGCTTGCCCCCCCCCCACATGGGGGGTGCAGGGACATGCTGCTCCTGCAAAATGCAAAAAGAAGTTTTAAGCAGAAGAGCAATTTTTGTGATTTGCTCTTGTTCGGGTTTTCTGTCTTTTTTTTTTCAGATTGTTGGCACTTGGCATTTTGAGTGCGGACATTTCAATAGGAAGACATCTTTTGTAGGGGGAAAGCCCTCCTGCACCTCTTATGAAGGGGATTGTTCCCATACAATTCCTTCTACTTGTATATGCCAACAGTGAGATTGCATTACAGTGGCGAGAGGGTATATTCCCTATACCCACTTCAGAGCGATCTGGTATATAAAAGCCACCAGTTAACAACAGACAATATACCATTTCACTTTCCAAAAAAAGAAATCCAGTGTCATTAAGTATGAGAATAAATTGATCCATATAAATGCAAAGTCACATCATCCAGTAAAATAAAAAAAAATTGGGCTATTTTTACTGGACAACATAACTGCATGTTTATGCATTTATTTGATGTTTACTAATACCGGTGGATCTGCTGAGGTTTTTGTTTGTTTGTTTGTAAGTATGAGAAAAGCATATATTTTTCACAAATACTATATATAGTACCTTGCCTTCAGTAGAATACATTCCTGGCATCTTACTTAAATTACTCTTTATTGCTAGCACAGTTCAATGAAGGACGCAGTATTTTCACATACTGTTGTATCAGCTGGAACACAACTCACAACTTTCAATCAGTTGTGTCCTCAATCTTGTAAATGGAGCCCATACATGAAACCATGCTCACACACATGCATACACACACATACACACACATGCACAGAAACAAACACACTGGAAAACTGTTTTTCGTGTGTTTTCACATCAGAAAACATAGTTTTTCTACTGTTAATGAAAGAGGTCACAAGGTAGACAGATTGTTTTCACTAAATTCAGGTTTGCTGAAGCAAGATTCAATAAAAAGAGTTTTGATGATCAGATGACAAGATAGGGATACTAATTCTAATACTGATTTGGGTATATTGTTATTAAACAATTTAAATGTGTATTTAGAGGTCAGGTAACTTATCCTAGACAGAGATGATATTTGATGCCACAGAACAAGTTAAAAAACCTATGTAACCTCACTGTGGCTCTGCCCATGTACCAAAAATACTCCTCGTCTTCTGACACCATGAATTTACAGTCTTTTGTATCTACATCTGTATTTGCTGTTCCCAGGTACCAGTACAATTCTACCATAGTCTGTGTAGGTGTAAATGACCTGAGACATACCTCCCTGGACTATATGAAGAGAGACACTTTGGACACCCTAGAATGTGTGTCTCAGGCTGATATGAGCCTAGCATTGTGTGGCATATTACCTTCACTAAGGATGATGTCACAATACAAACAGTTGATTATTGATTTTAACAATTGGCTGAGTTTCTGGTGTCATTCTAAGGGAATCCAATATTTGTCAGCATGGGAGGATGTGGTATGCAGATCATGTTGCTTTCCAGGGATGGTCTGCACCTGTCCCCTCCAGGCTTTTGAATACTGGCTAAAAATCTACCCACACCCATAGATCCTTTTTTTATGCAATGCCAAACTGACAAACCTGCTGACATAGCAAAATCAACACAACTGAACTTCAAGGTCTTACTTCTCGATGCCTAGGACCTAAACAAAAAAGCTACACACCCTCCAAGCTCTCCTCACCATCTAGAATATAGAGATCTGTGCAGTTACCAAGACATGGAATAAAGGTATAGAGTATACCTTGGCAGTGCAAGGTTTCAGTGTCTTCCACACTTATAGACCAGTAGCTGTGCAGACAGGGGCTAAAGGTGGCAGTATCTCAATATGCATCAATAACAAACATACCTGTAGGTTGGTTAAACAAGATGAAGTGCTGGAGTTTCTGCACATGCAGATCACCACAGATAAAATCCCATAGCATATCTTAGCAAGCTATAGATCACCCTCCATGTCTCAAGAAAATCACAGCCCATATTTAGACCTACTGGAGACATTTACTATCCAACCAAACAACCTACTCACTGGGGACTTTAATTATCCCTCTATAGACAGGGAATCCTACACAGCCTCAAATCTGCAGGCACAGAGATTCCTGGACTTCATAAATACAAACACCCTTGACCAGTTGGTGCATATGCCGACTAGAGACTCCAACATACTGGACCTCATACTCACAAATATGCGAGAATGCTGCACCCCTCCCAATGTCACGTTCTCCCTGGTAAGATCCTACCATAAAGCTTTCTTCTTCAAAATCAAAATCAACTCAGTAACCCAGTGAAGCCAGTAACAGTTAGGAATGATTCAAACATACACTAGCGTTTTTTAAGTGATAGTTTGTCAAACTTCAATGCCCCTCCAAACCCCAAGAACACAGCAGCCTGTTCCTTGGTGACTTTTTAAAGTTCACCAGTTTCAGTAGGCATGACCTTCCTTTGATGAAGCAAAAATGTGAAGGATCCAGTGTCTGGAGGTCTCCAATGTCTTTGCTGTTCATTTCCATGATAACTCATTCCATGGCTTTGCAAAGAAGAGCAGTCAGTCTAATGGAAGAGTAGTTTTTGGGATCTGCTGGTGGTCCGCCCTTATAATGGAGGATGACAATTGCAGTCCTCCAATCTCATGGCACAATGCCTGTTAAGCAGTAACTCCAGTGGCCCTGATAAGTCATATTTTATACTATTCAAGAGGCATCCAAAGATATCATTGAGGCCCATTGAGGCTTTGTTTTTGGCTTTAGTGAGTGCAGCCAGGACATGCTCTCTATTTATTGCTAGAAGGGTTATATCGGAGGGTATTTCTTTGAGGGAGGCTGGGGGTAAGTGGAAAATAAAGTTGTAAATGAATTTGATAGCCAACAGATTCTCAATATTGCCCGGCTCAGTGAATGTGGCACCATTAACGATCAGTCAGCACACTACTGTGTGCTACCTTGGTTCTGAGTTCTTAACACTGTTCTGACATAGCTGAAGAAAGTCTTATGGTTGTCTTTGGCATGGGAGGCTATCCAAATCCAATAATTTGTACTTGTTACTATTACTAAAGTATTCACTAAATTTCATACATGATGCCAAAATTAATGGATACTAGCATCTAGCGATGAGTAGACAAACATTTTTACCACCAAAGTACTTATGGGCTAAGTAAGCATATAAATCATTTGCAGACATGAAGCAAGTAGCCTAGATATAACAATGTCCTGGTCCTATCATAAAATGGGAAAATGGACTAAGACAAAGCAATTAAAGAGAACAACACACACACACACACACACACACACACACACACACACACACACACACACACACACACACACACACACACACAAACACACACACCAACTTTCGACTCGAGCAATACACAGAAATCTCAGTATTCGGATACGTTTCACAGACAAGGGGGGGAAGTAAAGAGAGCAGGTATGCAAATACCAGGAAGAGACACTATATTAGCATCTATGGCCCTCTTGGATAAGGGCAGTCAGTGCTGATCATAGACTCGCACTGCAAATATAGGTCATACAACTTGGTCAATAAGACAACAAGGGTATAACATGGCTAGGCTTATAAAGGCCCTAGGGCCAATAGCCTAGTAACCTCCTATGAACCTATAATCTGTTATTACCTTATCTCTTATATGTGCACAGGTCAAAGGGTGTTTTGTGATTCCTAGCAAGCAGCAAACTATCTCACACATGCAAGTCACATCATGTCAGTTTAAAGTCACTGAATGCACATTAAGCATTTTAGACAAATATCTCTTTTTGCATCTTCTAGTATGAAGAAGATATCAAACAATCCAAGTACAGCATCAGCGTAAAATATAACCAAGTATTTTAGAACACCAGACCATTCTTGAATTACATTTTAAGACCAACATTGCATGCAGTACAATAACAGGTGGAGTAGCATCTAAAGTTCCCCCAAACATAATGATTTATTCATTAATTTGCAAACTGTAGATCAAGACTGTCTGTGACTTCCAACTATCTCTCTTAAAATGTATGATAATATATTTTTTCTCTAATATTTTAAAATATGACAAGCACTATTTATATTGTAGGCTCGATCATGGAATGTAAAAAGTGTAACATTTAATTTGTAGGATTCAGTTACCAGATGTTGCCTCAGGTTAATGTTTCACTTTATATCTGTCAACGTAAACATAATGTGCAACACGGGGTCTTAACAATTACCAAAAACATCCCCACTGATGGAGAGACAATAATTTTCTATTACACCTGCATCCAGTTAACCAGTACTCAGCAGCCCACACTTGTCTAGCAGCTCCTGGCATGTTTATCAAAAACATTAGATAACTTAGTTCCGGAAAGAAACTAGTGACATCCTTTCGTAAATGGGCTCCCTAATGCTGTAACGTCAAACATTTTCTTCACGGTTCTATGCTTGAGTGAGACTGTATGGCCGTATCTTACTTCTACACTGTTCGTACTGGTGACTGAACTCATACCTGTCAAATGTACCTTATTATGAGGGACTTTCCTTGTTTTGAGTCATAAAAAATTCTCATTTCTCTCATTTCAACACTGAAAGGCTCACACATTCAGAGTTAGGACTATTTTTAAACTGTGTTCCCTGATAAATAATACTGAATTGTATTAATTAATAAAAACAGTTTTTATAAACATAATATGATGCCTTTTCTCTGTGTGTGAGCTTCATAGCTGAAGTTGTTAGGAAGGTGTTGGTAAGTGTTCCACATTCATTTTACCCATTTGTTCCACATTATGAGAGGTAGCAGACCTCATTCTGGAGATGAAAGGTTGGAAACTATGAACTGCCAACTTACACCCTCCAAAGATTATAAATAGTCGTTACTTACCAACCATTGCCAGTACAATAAAATGAATTATGGCAATATAGGACCAAATTCCTGGACAGATCTTGTCCTAACCAGGACACTGGATGGCAATCATCAGTTCCTGGACTGTCCAGGTGAATCCTGGAAGGTTGGCAACCCTAATAACACAGTACTTAATGCTAGCACTACTGTACAGGTCTGTTTTTAACAGTGCCAGAGTGCACTGCATAGAGTAAGACATCATCAGTGTATGCAGGGAAGGAGATGTTAGCAGACGTATCTGACATAGCTGTGGGCTCACATCCTGGTGTGGAATTGTCTCCAGGCTGATAGTTGAATAAACCCGCACACATTTAAGTTGACTGCTATGAGATTAGAACACACTGTCAGAGTGCACTTTATAGAGGATGACATCCTCAATGTATGCTGAGAAGAGGATGTTGGAAAGGCTGTATGAAATTTTTGTCGAGTCATATAGCAGTGTAAAAGAATCTTCTGAATGCTTCTTGAGTGAGGCTGGCAGGACCTGGACCCATAATCTTCTGACTATACACACACACACACACACACACACACACACACACACACACACACACACACACACACACACACACACACACGTTGATTGCTGTGAGATCAGAACCCCTACCTATCAAATTACCCAAGCTAGAGAATACAGTACTTAACACGCACGCCACCACAGAAGTCTGAATTTAACACTGTCAGAATGCATTTTATAAAAGATTACATTATCATAGTGTCACAGGTAACATATATTGTTATGAGACTTATTTGCAAAGCCAGAACTTGTAATATGATTGTGTCAGTGCTATTTCCAAAAGTATATATAAATACATCATGGCAACCTACGTGAAAGCAGCTGTCATGAATGCATATTGCAGAAGTGAGACAGACGTACCTTTTTCACAGGATGCTGTTAAGGTCACACACACACACATACACACACACACACACACACACACACACACACACACACACACACACACACACACACACACACACACACAAACACATACACACGCACACTATTTGGAAACAGCTGTAGTGCAATGATGAAGTCATGTGTCTTCATATTCAGATAAAGGTATCCCCACATTAGTGCAAGTAACTGGCAATATCAGTGGAATATGAACATCGATGACCAAAGTCCTATGTCACTACAAACTCATACCAAAAGAAACAATGCAGTTACACACTGTAATTATGGAGTCTGTTTGTCAATGGCCCAAGTCCTGCTATATCATTTGCAAGTACATTACTGCAGGACAAACATGAATATCAGAAAGTATGTGTCTGGTGAAGCACGCATGTCACTGCCCTTCTCCTGTGTTTATGAATGCATTTTTATGTAGTAGAGGATTACAGCACAGTAACCAGAGTTAGGCGTGCTAAACACCTCTTCACATAGTGCATTGCTGAGAAACTGATTTACACAGATGATGGCAAAATAATAGAGCATGCATGGTTTGAATTTCAGGAATTCAAGTTGAACATGTGAAGTAGCAGTGTCCACTGGTGCTCATTGCCAAACTGTGAACAAATAGGGATATACTGTAAGTAACCTGATTGGGATTAACTGCAGAAAACGTCTGTATGTTATTAATGTTTCATGTGTCAGGCTTCCTAGATATGTTATCAGAAAAATTATTGGCAGATAGTATGATTTGCATGCTGTAATGTGTCTTTGAAATGTTAGGGCCAATGTTTTATTCCATAAATAACTGTTGGCCTTGCCTTTCCCCATTCACATGACATCTAGCGCTGAACAAATGTGGTTCTCTGCTCAAGGAAAACATAGAATGCCTTCATTCGTGCAAACAGGTTCAGTGGCGATGCATGTCCATCAGCACTCTGCACAGTACTGAGGGTGGAAAATATAGCTGCTGCTTAGCTTTCTGTAGGGCACAGATAGTAAGAACACTGAGGCCTCGATCAGGGCATAGGTGACCTAGGGTTCAAATCCCAATGATTCTCATTTTTTTTTACGAAACAGTGCCAGGACATGTTTTTGGGCTGTTCTCATTATTAAGCTGACATGTTCCGCAGCATGAAGTAACTGACACAGGGGTAAAGAAGGGTTAGGAGAGGGACAGCAGGCTTATGACAAGCAGAACATTGTTGAATAAATATGTCATAGTTGTGAGGATGGATGTCATTGCAAATTATTTTTTTGGCCAGTATCCAATATATTTCCATAAGAACTTGGCAAATGCTAAGATATGAGCAATTAAACACATCATACACATATAACATCAGACTAAGAAATCATCTAAGATGCATCTGGAATCGAACCCTTGATGCTATGGGCCAAAAAAAAAAAAAACCTCAGTCAAGTGATTTATGTTAACACTCCACATAGAAAGTTTCACTTTGTTATATCCAACAGTGTACAGAACTGTCAGAGTAACTGTTTCAAACTAACTACTTTACTCTGCCTTAACTCTGTATTCCTATAGTGCAGTATTTTTAAACACCAGTATGCTGAGATAACGGGGCTAGTGCAGCTGATGGCAAAAACTCACCAGGTTTTGCCATAGGATGTGAACAGCCATAGGTTCATAGGTAGGTACTAGGCCATCTGCCCTAGGGCATTTATAAGCCTAGCCAGAATGTGTTGGCTTTCGCCTCCCTTTTAGACTAGATTCCTGAGCCTCTGTCCAGCAGGGCCATAGAAGTGATCCCGGGAGTAAATTTACGATTTCCCATCCACTCATCAAGATTTCTCTTGAAGAGGGTCAGCGAGGGGCTCTGTCTAACATGGACTGGGATTCTATTACAGAGCGAGGGAAGCCTTTGGGATATGAATCTATCCCTCCAGCATGTCCTATTTATTGTTGTTCCAAGGTTTAAATCCCTGGAGCGTGTAGCTCTAATGGATTTGGTTTTCTTGAGGTGGAGCATGTCCAGCAATTAAGGGTTAGACATGGCCTTGTACGTCAGGCAGAGATCGCCTCTGAGTAGGCGGTAAGCAACTGAGTAGAGCTGGAGTTTCTTTAGTCGAGCTGCATAGGGCATCTGTTTGAGGCCCACGATCCTCTTGGTGAGGTATTTTTGAGGTCTCTCCAGCTGTTGCAGGTGTCGGGTAAGTTACATCCCAAATGGGGCATTGTACTCAATTATGGGCCTGATGAGCGATGAGTAGAGGGGCACAATGACCTCTCTTGATCTAGATGTGAACCCTTTTGTGATTAGGTGAGCTATATAGAAGGCTTTTCTAACCACTTTGGCAATGTGAATGTCAAAGGAGAGGTTACTATCTACTTGGGTCCCCAGATCCCTAATTACTTCTTCTGTACTTAGTGGATTACCTCCTATGTGGTAGTTTGTGGGCACTTTGTTTTTCCCAAAGGGGATGACTATGCATTTTTTGGCATTTAGCTTGAGGCCATGGTTCTGACACCAGGTATCCGTCTCCGTAAGGCCCTTCTGGAGGATGCTTGTGTCAGCCGGTGAGTCGATTATGGCTCCCAGTTTGCAATCATTTGCGAACTTGGTAAGCCACAGTCCTCCCGTGTTTGCCTGTACCTCAGAGAAGTATATACCGAACAAGAGGGATCCCAGGACTGAGCCCTGTGGGACACCACTTGTAACCAGTTTAGTGTCGGACATGGCACCCGCGACTCTGACCATGTGAGTTCTATCCCTGAACCAGTTTGCAACTCATCTTGTGACATATGGGTTAATATTTAAGCTGGTAAGCTTATTTATGATGCCAGAGTGAGATATTGTGTGAAAGGCCTTTGCGAGGTCCAGGTAGGCTGTGTGGACTACCTTTCCCTCATCTATTGCTTTGGTTACTATTTCGAAGAAGTCAACTAGGTTTAAGAGGCAAGATCTGCCTTTAACAAAGCTAAATTGGGTAGGGTCCAGTGTTTGGAGGTTCCCAATGTCTTTGTTTATGAGATCCATGATGATGCGCTCCATAACCTTGCAGACCAGGCTAGTCAGGCTTATAGGGTGATAGTTCCTGGGATCCGTTGTGGCACCACCTTTGTGGAGCAGGATCACTGTTGCTGTACGCCATTCTTTGGGTACATAACCTGTGGTAAGGCTGAGTTGGAACAGTGAATTTATGTGAGGGTTGAGTTCAATTTGGAGCTCGTGTAAGACGCAGCCCGGGATACCATCCGGTCCTATTGATGCTGTGTTTTTTACCTTGGAGAAGGCTGCTTTCACCTGTGTGTCTGTGATGTCTGGGGGACTGCAGTCTTCTGGGATAGACACTGGCCCTTTTGGGGGGGGGGGGTAAAGTTTGCACTGAACCTGTCTGCCAGGATGTTGGCAATGTCAGTGGGTTCAGTGTATTTTGTGCCATTTTGCACCAGCTCAGAGTAGATCTGAGAGTTGCCACCCAGATTCTTGTTGTAGCTAAAGAATGCCTTGTGATTACCTTTAGAGTCTTTGGCGATTTTTCTTTCAAAGCTAGCCATTGATGATTTTATGAGGGATCGAAGTTTCTTGCTAGTACTGATCAGGGATGCCTTCCCTTTTTGGGATTTTGCCTTATCATGTAATAGTTTCCTCCTTCTGTTGTATAGCTTATTTATGGCTGGGGTCCACCAGACTGGTCTCCTGTTTTTGGAGGAGTGAGTCTTAGTTTTACTTGGGATAGCACGATCCATGCATTCCTGTAGGTGCTCATAGAGTGCATTTGTAAAGGATTCTGCGGTTTGGGTAGCATTTTCCATTAGCCCCGGGGGCTTTGAAACATTCCACCTCAGTCTTGAGAAATGTGAAGTTTGCTTTTGAGAAATTTTTCACAGTGGTTTCCTTGGCTAGGGGTGGGGTCGGGATGTGGATGTCCATTGTGATTAGTTTATGGTCTGATCTTACCAACAAGGGGTTTACCTCTGGTGTGGAACATTGAGCCCCCATGTTGGTGATGACCAAGTCCAATATGTTGTCCCCTCTTGTGGGAGTGGTGACCAGCTGTTCCATGGCATTTGAGTTTATAAACTCCAGGAACCGTTGGACGAAAGAGTTCTGACTTGAGTAGTTTTCCCAGTCAATGTTTGGGTAGTTGAAATCCCCCAATATCATGGTGTTTGGTGAGACCTTCATATTCTCCAATGTTCTCAGGAATGCCGAGTGGGGGTCCTGAGACAAGGTGGGTGATCTGTAGCAGGCTACAAACTGAAAAGCAGTTTTACCTACTGTTAGTTGCATATGAATGGTTTCTGCTGCCTCATGCAGTGCCACTAACCTGGAGGTGTGTGTATCCTTGATGAAAATGGGTACTCCCCCACCTTTGGTATTTCGGTCTGAGTTCTGGGGCCGAAAAGAATGGTATGAGTTGAATCCTGGTAGTGCTGGGGTGCTCTCTGGGGCCTTGAACCAGGTTTCTGTTTCTGCACAGATATCGATTTTCTCCATACTGAGGAGTGCCTCGAGTGCGTGCATCTTGAGGTTTAGACTTCTGGTGTTGAGTAGCATTACCCTTAGTTTTTTGTTTCTGGTATTGTCTATGGAGGTGAGTTTGTCTTTTGAGCCTTGCCTAAAAAAGGCACTATGGGGGTGGCAAGAGCCTTAGCCAGTATTCGAAAGCCTAAGGGTGACAGGTGCAAGCCGTCCCTGGTGAAGCAACGTGGCTTGACGAGCATGTCATCCCAGGCTGACAGACACTCGATCCCCTTTGAATGACACCAATAGCTTAGCCAGTTGTTAAAATTTATACTGTGGCATCATTCTGGGTGAGGGCAAGATGCTACTCAGGGTCAGGGTCATACTGGCCTGAGCTACATGATCAGAGAGTTCCTCGATGTCTCTTTTCATGTAGTCCAGGGAGGTACATCTCAGGTCATTCACACCAACATGGACAATGACAGAGTCATATTTGTGCCTGCTGTGGAGTGACCTGAGTGCTTGTGTTATGTGGCGGATCCTGGCACCCGACAGGCAGCTCACAGTGACCTTCTCCTTGTTCAGTCTGGTGAGTGGGACGTCAGTGTGCCTGACAATAGAGTCTCCGATTACTAGTGTATTAGGTGTGTTATTTAGCCTTAGGGGCTGTGACTGCATGGCACACTGACTTTGTGAAGTATGTGATATGTGAAAGTTGGTGTGGGGTAGCAGTTGCTTGGATGTCTGCTTTGGAGGTCTCTGTTGCTTTGGCAGATTTTTATTTAGAGCCTCCGAGTATGTTTTTGTGAGTTTATGTGTCTTGTTTGCTAGTGCGATTGGTCTATGTGAGACTGGTTGTGTGGTGCGAGTGGTTTCCTTCTCCTCCTGACTGACTGTGCCAGTCTTGGGTTGAGAGAGCTCGGCCTCCAGTTTGGCTGTATAGTTGCATCTCTCACATATATTTGAGTTTGTTGGAAGGAGGAGAGGGTTGTCTGTGTACATAAGGCAATTGTAACATTGTCTTAGGATTCCCAGATTCACCAGCTGGACTGGAGAGTATACCTGAAACTGCACTTTGGACATGCCTGGATGGTTTAAAGAACTAATTTATAGATTGTCCGGAAT
This sequence comes from Protopterus annectens, assembly GCF_019279795.1. NCBI lineage: Eukaryota > Metazoa > Chordata > Ceratodontiformes > Protopteridae > Protopterus > Protopterus annectens. The sequence continues at coordinate 1,404,489,584 of NC_056726.1, forward strand.
GGACGAACAGGGAGCCCTGTACTTCTGGATAGTATAAGGGGGTGTAGTGCTAAAGTTTGTTAGTGCTTACTGAGAAATTTGAGCAAGTGCTGGGCTGTAGAATGAAGGTTGAGTGCTGGGCATTGATGCGTGATGCTAAATTCTGCATAAATGTAGAGGACAAAAAGTGAAGGCATTTTTATGGGCCATTTCTGGCCATGTGTGTTGTGTGTGAGTATTTTTTGACTAGATTAAATGTGTGAAAATGGGTTGATTGGAAAGTGGTGAAATGGGGTGCAACGAGAGGGAAGAACAAAGGGGAAGCAATAAAGGAATTTGGAGAAGGGAATTAGGAAAAATGTAGATCTCCACTTCTTCAACATAGTAATGTGCACGTGTAGACAAAATTTCATGCATTTGGACTGTCACCACAACACTGATGGTTTTCAACAACATAATCATCATGTACAGTATAGTCAATTGGACCAAGTAAAGCATGTTGAGGAGACACATATGAAAAGTGGAGAGAAATGTATGGGACAAATTTATTTGTGCAACAGGTACCCATTTTTTACTTTTGAATTTCAGAAAAGAGGAGTGTCGGGGAAGGGACATAGGAATGTGACAGTCAGGTAGGCAGGGTAGGTGAGGAAGCAGGTGTAGACAAACAGGACAAAACAAGACAGACACAGGGATGGTGTTGGACACAAAAGGTTGGGGGAACCATGATTGGGGATATGTAGGGAACATGGGAGGCACATACTCGTCAAGCAGTGGAACAGTGACAATATAGTTCTCACCCTCAGAACTGTCATCACTGTCCTCTTTCTCAGTTCCCTATGAGACTGGTTGATGTGCGAGTCTCTTTTCTATTTTAATGAGCAGCCTCTCCAAGTTGCTGATGAGGGCATCACGGCAAGTCTCTGTTAGATCACACATCATCCCTAGCAGCTTCTGGTGGGTGACATAATCACCAGCTCCACTAATACTCCAGAGGCTACCAATGCACCAGCAGTCAAGGCAATGCTACCTGATGTGGATAGGCCAGGTAGTACAGGGGCTGTGAAGTACTGCCAGGTTGCATCCCTGAGGTACTGGCTATTAGTGTGACAGCCAATGGAGGGTTGGCAGGCTAAGCTGCAGTGTTTGGCCTACCTTTCTGTGCTGAGAAGCATTTGTTTTTTGTTGTCATAAAGGTATGACATCAGAACTGTGTGATTCCTGGTGACCTACAAAAAAAAGAGAGAGAAAGATAGAGATAAGGGGTGGGATGAGACAAAAAAGAAAATCGAATATTAGAACCATGAAATGTCACATTCATGCTTTACTACAATAAATATTATTTTCTTATTATAGTAGTTATGGATCTTTCGCAGTCCAAAAATGATTGTGAATTGTTACACGTAATCCTTGGAATATGCACAAATTCCACATATGCTTTTAAAGATACAACAGATTAATGTAACAACATGGCATTAAAGCCAATATTGTTGCATTTCAAATGTAAAAATGATAATTGCTGAATGTGAATCTGTAGTTTACTTGTAAGAATTGAACCCACATAATCTGAATACACTATTCCACTTTTCTAATACAAGTACCAAAAGCTACAAAAGAAGGCATGCATGTTTGCTGTTGCAGTTAAGATATGCATGCTGAACCTGATGCTCATCTAGGGAATCATAACATATTTATTACAATCCGAGTCAGTTGTGCTGCAGATATATCCTGTTCGCCAAGATTTCTTCCACAGCTGTAAAATAGAAAATGAAAGAAGAGTCATGAAAGCATTACGCATAACAGTCTTGGCTATCTACAACATTCCATTTCATTTAAAGTTGCTTAATTTGTATATTTACACAACTGGGGAGGTGTCAGCAGTTCTAAACTCATCCAGCCACTGGTTGAGCTGTGCTTGCTTGTGCTATTTCAAGTCATTGTAATGATGCCTGCATTGCTCACCAGTGTGTTGAATGCCAGTCACGCTAGAGATGGCCTTGGCCAGGCTGTTCCAAGCCTCAGCCTTATAGTGAGAGCTGGTATAGTTCCTGTGCAGCAAGCCCTGCTGGAGTGTAACAAATATTTTGACTCCTCCACACCCCATCTCTGTGCCCTGAATTTGGTACCATCCTTCCCATCTCCTGACATGTCTTCAAAGGCCTACAATAACAGTTGCAATGTTTTCTCACCAATTTGTGATACTGCATTTTGCAACCAGTACACAAACACACACAATCATACCAACCACATTTCCATGATGGTAAGCAAAGAGAAACATTGCCAAACAAACAGGAAGGGAATTTATTTAACAACAAAGATGTTGTGACATTTGGCATTGATTTATGGCATGTGCGCTGCTATAACTGGCCAAACTTTATCCACTGGTCAAAAGTGAAATGCTGAATGACTTAGCTTTTAAGCCATGACTTTGGAGGGATCAATGGGATGACTTGGCACATATTTTGTGGGCACTTATACACTGTTAAAAGTAGTTTGTACTGTGTGAGATTCAAACCCATGTAAAAGGGAATGCATACATTTTTGGACAGGTGATTATTCCTCATTATCTGGCATGGCTTAGTGGTAAATCACTTTGTCTATGGTGTGCAGGGTCCTGGGATCGAGCCTTGCAGGAGCTGTTTATCAGGGGTCCAGGGAAGTAAATAGTGTGGGAAGAAATAGCCAGGGAATTGTTATGGTTAGGCTTGTATAAGTTCTAGGGCCAATAGCCTAGTACCAACCTATGAACCTATTATCACAGAAGTAGTGGTTGTCAACCCTGGTCATTACAGATATACAGCTTAAAGGCTGACTGGTGCTATGCTTAAATTAACCCTGTATGCATGTGACATTAAAAGATCTTGGATTATGCATTCTCAGGTTAGATGCAGGACTACTTTCTGACAATATATGGAAATGGATAGACCTGCATGACTTTAGTAATAGAGTTTGGAGTTATGATACATACCTCACAATACATTCTGTTTTACAATTATACTTGGGTTATGGGAGGAATATAGATAATTTTCAATAAACTATTGTGTCCATCACAGATATGCAACTGCATTTTTTATTACATAATCATTGTCATGCTAAACCAGTTACAAACATAATACATGTGATTCCTACAAAAGTATGTGTATGCAAGCAGTAATGACTCCTCTTTCAATCAATGTGCTATCCATAGCTATTGGTATGTAATATTATCTTTCTAATCAAAGTTTTGTGAAAAATTACAGTGAGAGAAACCAAGGCCAATGTCAGTGGTCTCTGGCTGACTAAATGTGCAGATGATTGCAAATTAGGAGCTGTCATCTCACACTGTCACAAATGTTCTCCAGGAGGGGCTGACACAAGCAAACAACTGGTGTCAATGCCATGGACTAAAACTAAATGCCAAGAAATGCATAAAAGTATCCTTTGGGAAGTTATCCATCCCTGATAACTATCATATTGACAACACATCCCTTAGATTTGGCCCAGTAGATAGGGACTTAGGGACAAACATAGATAGCAATCTAGCCTTTGATCATCATGTGTCTACAGTGGTGAGGAAATCATTCTATGTTGCACAACTTATAAACAAAGGTATGGCATCTAAGTCCAAGGAAGTCATCATTCCACTATATTTGGCATTCGTTAGACCTATCATTGAGTGCAATGCCCCCTTTGGTACTATCTAACCAGGCATATCTAACAATTAGAACATCCACAGAGGTTCCTCACTAAAAGAATACAGGGCGTAAGTAATATGTCCTATGCAGATCACATCAAGGCCCTATCCCTGTATTCTGTCTCCTACAGACTATTGAGGGGGAGATCTATGCCTGGCATACAGGGCATTGTCAGACTTCACTCTGATGGACCTCCTGCACATACACAAAACAAACAGCACTAGAATTACCCTTTCTAAAGACTTAAACCTTGCCTGTGATATAAATAGGAACTGCTGGAGAGATAGCTATGTATCCCAGAGACTACCCTGTCTATGGAACAGGATTCCCATCCATGTGAAGCAGAGTTCCTCCCTAACCCAATTCAAGTGCAACTTGGACAATTGGATGGGAAACTGGAGATTTATCCCTAGTTTGGTACCTATGTTTCTAATGGACACAGGTAACTTGTAAACGGTTCATCTCCCAGGTCCATGCTACACTTTCCGAGGGTATCAGAACTTGTCAGAGATTTGGGATGTATGGCTAGGCTTAAAAAGGCCCTTGTGGTTGTTAGCCTAGTAAACACCTATAAACCCATGAATCTATGAGACCCATTACTAAAAAGTGGAGTAGACTGGATTTGAAACCTGGATCACTTACGGCTATAAGCTCACTACACTTACACTTGGTGCCATAGTGAAAGCTAGACAGCAGGTGTATTTTCCTCACTCATTGCTGTCTAGAGTGCTGATTGCTGTACATCACCACTAGGCCTGTTTGCATGAAGGAAGGCAGACCAAATTACATTTTTCACTTTTTTCCTTAATTAGTGAACCCTGTTTGTACATAAGCAGGCAACCTGCAAATGTAAAAGGCAATAGTGAACATATATTGCTTGTGTAAATACTCATTATGACCCTTCCCCAGTAAAAATAACTACTCTAGACTCCAACCCCACTTTACCTATGTTTTCATTTTTTAGCTCAACATATTTACACCTTGTGTCAGAGAGACAGTCAGGTAACAAGTGGAATTTCTGCAGTCATTACTATCCATGTTGCTGACCACTGCACAATGCTGCTAAGCATGTTTGCATTTTGTAAGGCAACTGAAATTAAATTTTTAGTTTTAAGCAGCTAACCATGTTTGTGCTGTGCCACACACTGTGCAAATGAAAAAAAGGGTAAGAAAAGAGAAACAAAGGTTAAATAATTATACAGCTCTGGATTTGAACCATCAGACTGCTGCACTTACACAACACAGTTGCAGTGGGCTAGCTCTCTTTGCCACAGACGCAGCTTTGCAATAGCAATCAAATAATGCGAATGCAACCAATTAACATTTCATACCCAGTAATAAACAGTGCATACAGTTAGACAGTCTCAGTAAATTGTAAATGTGTGCATAACATATTTAGTATAAAGAGTGCTCACACATTATTTATGAATATGTTTGCAAAACTGCAGTTCTGCCTTCACTTTGTATTCTGGAAATCATTCCCTTATCTCTGCTTTACTGTTGGACATGCAATCTCTAGTGCATATTCTCTAATATAGGTTCATATAGCAATCAAGGTGTGATACAAATACATGCCAGTCAACAACAATTTTCAGCAAAGGCAGGAAACTGTGCTATTATACCAAGAAATATATATGTGGGGTGTTCATTTTTGTTTAAAACCTCACTGCAGTTAGTTCCACACTTTGTATGTATATTCTCACTGGCACACCCACTTCAGTGAAGGGTGCCTATGCATTACTGTGTTTTGCTTCAGTCAAAGAAATCTTTCACAGTTGCAAGCCATTAGCGCCTAGCAATGGTGAAGAGGATACACTGTATATTGCATCTTCAGAGTGCTCAGAGGACTGAATCTACACTGAAAGGTAACTATATAACAAGGGAACTTGAAGGGGAGGATACTTTTTTCAATTATGCTGCTCCACTTGTGAGAATGTAGGGATACGTACACTTTTTGCAATGCTTTTTCTATTGTAGGTATTTCAGTTGCACAGGCCAGGTTATTTGGTCAATTGTGTAAGTATATATTACAAATGTCAGTTATGACAGATATTGATGGCATTCCTGGACAACTTAAACACATTCTACTTATCTACATTAAAAAGTACCAGTTAGACAGGGATCTGCAATGCATTCATGGCCTTACACATGTATTTTTCTATTACAGTTTCAATACTTACCTTGGTAGTCCTGGAGTTGCAACTGTTGTTATTCAGGACTGACTCTGTCTGATGCTAGCAGAACACAGCCATTACATGGGGAAGTAAAGATTGTGAGCATTGCCTGGCATCAGTTTTCCTATATGTATGTGCATAAGATGAAAGGTGTGCCCCTTAGGTGGTCTGTGCACTATCTGTTGCCATTTGGCCAGGGCGAGGGCATATTGTGCACACCTGTATCTACCTACACCCACAGCAGCTGGGGGTTTCCCCTCTGACTCAAGTATGTGTGGATGTGGTGTCTTTAGGGCTGCCAACCATCCAGGATTCGCCTGGACAGTCCAGGAATTGACAGCTGCCATCCAGTATCCATGTTAGCATGAGATTTGTCCAGGAATTTAGTCCTATATTGCCATAACTAATGTCATCATACTGGTGATGGTTGGTAAGTAACTTCTTTGGAGGGCATAAGTTGGCAGTTCATAGTTCCAACCTTCCATCTCCAAAATGAGGTACGCTACCTCTCATAATGTGGAACACTTACCAACAGCTTCCTAACAACTTCAGCTATGAAGCTCACACACAGAGAAAAGGCACTACATTATGCTTATAAAAAGTGTTTTTATTATTTAATACTATTCAGTATTATTTATCAGGGAACTTCTTTTAAAAAAAAGTCCTAACACTGAATGTGTGAGCCTTTCAATGTGGAACTGAGAGAAACATGAACTTTTTAAGACTCAAAATGAAAGCACAGGAATTTTACATCAGTGCTGTTAAATCTGGTCATTATTTTGGAACTGGATCATATGCTTTGAACACAGGCAATAAGAAGTTATTTCCATTTACCATTCACTACTTCACAAGAACTGAAGGTGTGAAGAATGGACTCATGGATTTTTATCAAGATGATGATGAAACCAGTACAGCAATTACTGACAGAATTAAAGATATCATTGCAGCTAATAGTCTCTGTTTAGAATCAGTCACCTGATACAGTGCAGACAATGCATCTGTAAACTTTGGAAAACACGTCAGTATTTCAGAAGTGGCATGTTGCGAACAAAAATTTGATACAACCAAATTGCAAATGTCATATCCTCAACAAATGTGTGAAGTTTGGATTAAAGGCATTCAGTTTTGATGTTGAATCATTTGTTATCAAAACTTACAATTAATTCTCAACGTTGACCAAAAAATCTGATAAACTTAAGGATTTCTTCGATTTTTTGCAAATGGAATACTGCGAACTGCTACGCCATGTGCCCATGTGTTGGTTAAGACTGCTTCCCGCTATTGACAGATTGTTATGTTGGCCAGCAATAAAGTTTATTTTATTTTAATCTCAAGGTCAAGATAAATTACAGCATTACTATGGGATGGGTTTTCTTGAGACAGTGATAATATTCTACCTCACTGTTCACTGTCTGATTCACAGCGTTATGACTGTTTTTGAAGATGCCATCCTACTCTTGGTGTTCGAATACAACTACAGCTGCTGAATTGCACACCATTATGGAAAGAGTGAAGTGCAAGCTGCAACAACGTCAAAATGACAAACCTCTATGGTTCTTTGGTCTATCAACCACTACATTCTGATGCTGCCGAAATTGTACGAAACTCTGAACAGGAAGCAACTCATTTTTGGATCACTGTTTGTCATATTTGCAGAAATTGTATAACTATTATGAATCCATTTTCAAGCATTTTACTGTTCTCACATTAGACAATGACATCCAGTGGCAGGATATGTTGACAATTCTTGAACATATTAAAGGCATAATTGTTGATGCTGACAAGTTGTATGCAGAATTTTGTATTTGAAAATTTAGAATTGGCATTATACAGTCAACAACACAGGTTGTTGATAGGTAGGTAAAGTTTTTTAGTGTATTGTCTCCAAATGACATTCAACTGCTTCATATTGTTTCATACGTTCTGTCAGTCCTGGTCTCAAATGCTTTCTGTAAGAGTTTTCAGCATAATGAATGAACTTTGGTCCGACAGCAGAAACAGACACAGACTTGGTGAAAGCAGAGTTACTGGTGAAGATAAAATTCGACATGTTATGCAGTGATTTCTGTGAGTTTATTCACAGTGATTGTCAGCTACTGAAAAATGCCTCTTCTCAGCAAAAGTACAAATTTAAACAACAGTGATTAATGATTATATGTTTGCATGAACACTGGGCATTGAACTTAAATAATTTACTGGTGATTGATGTTACTTAACACAATTCGGGTTAATCATTTGTGTTCACTAGTCAAAAACTGCTGTAAGCCTGTAATATAAAATTTAAGTAATATGTTTTTGTAATACTCATGCACAATTGTCATTTTATGTTATAATATTTGACTATTTGTCTGTCAATATCACTAGGTCAGTCTGTCAAAGCTGTCAAAATAATCCAATGTCCTATTCATTCAGTATTTCAATACCCTCTATTTTAATGAGCATAAACAACCTGTGGGGCTCAGTATGACAACCTGACTGGCCATCATGATGAATTGACGATGATGGCCATCAAGCGTCCAGGAATGGCAAATTCTAGAGTTGGCAACCCTATGGATCTGCAAAGTGCTTAGTGTTTTTTTTTTTCTCGTTGTTGACAACTTTTGCATAGAACTGTCCACAGGTGCATGGAATTCATCTTGAGAGTTCTGAACATTCTTCTCTGAGGGAAATGCAAAATTTAAAGCAGTACTCTGAAAAATAGAGTTTGAAATGATGGGAAGTGAATAAGAAATAGCTTCCCCAGCAGCATTAATATTTTAATGCATTTTATAGAACAGTACACAATTTAGTTTTATTGAAAGGTAGTCCATGCAGAGAAATTTAAGGAATGTGTAGTGAAAATTATTTGATAGTTTTAAGGAAAGATAGAACTTTCTTCAGAAGGGATAACTAATGAGTGAGATAAATGAAAATGGAATGAAAAAGTAGAGTATAAATAAAAGAGAAATATATAGTTAAGAAGTAACAGGAATTATTTAGAGGGGTTAGCAAAGATTAACGTTTTTGCCAAATAAGAGGAATCTCAGAGAACAAGAAGGGGAGTAATGGCAGAATGCTAAAGAGAAAATAAGGGAGAATTTGGGTAATATGCATGAGTTCAGAAAGATTGCTGTTAAGCAACTATTTTTGATAACAACTCTAGAGCACAAAATCTTTTGGCACAATGACTTATGCAACAGAAAGTAGAAAGGGTTGTCTCCACACAAAAGGAGGCTATGACAAGAAAACTAACCAGAGATTCTATAGAGGTATTAGAGAGATTTTTCAAATTTTATGAAACTTTGTATGAAGCAGAGGAATGCAGAAACCAAGAAAAAGCAAAACTGTAATTATTTATGGAAGACTTAATTATGCCAAGGTTAGGGGAAGGTGAGGCTCAACAACTAATAGTTAAGGTAGGAGGAGATGAGATAAAAAAGGTGATGTATAATCAATCTGCAGAGAAATTTCCAGGAACAAATGGTATTCTTGTGGATGTTTTGAAGTGAGGAGGGAAGAAAGTGATAAAGATCTGAAAGACTTTGTTTAATAGTATTTTAAAAGGAGGGGAAGCTCAGTCATCTTGGAAGAAGTTGTTTTCGCTGTATTACACAAAGAAGGTAAATAATCATATAGACCCTTTTCATTTTAAGTCATGATTATAGAGTGTTTATGTCTATAATAGCTAAAAGAATAGCAAAGATGTTATCTAAACTGATAGATATGGAGCAATGGATTTTGTGGAGGGAGAAGCATACATTTGGCAATATTAATAGAACAACAATGATCTAGAGAGAACCAGAATACAAGAAATAAAGCTGTTGGTTGTGGGTTTTGCTGCAGAGAAAGCATTTGACAGAATAAGCTGGGATTTTTGGTGCTTTTCTCCCTAGGCCTCTGCTGAAAATTGGCTCCTACTCAGTCAGACTTTCTCAGTAATAAAATGTAAGTAAATAATGAATAAATAAATATTTTATTAGTAGGATAATGGAAGCATTTGCATTTCCTGATGCAATAACAAGGTTAATTAGGAGGACATATAAAGGCTTGGAGGCAAAAATTAAAGTGGATGATGGGTTCCTCTTTGATGAGTTATATTTGAACAGAGTCACCAGGCAGAGATGTCCTCTTCTCACTTTGTTATTTGCTTTATATTTTGTGACATTGGCCAAGAAAATAAAGGACTTGGAAATGCAAGGATATAATTGGTATGGTAATAAAGAAAAGTTGACTTTACTTGTAGATGATATTATTTTCTACTTGTTAAATCCAGAAAAAGACATATTGATGTTTTAGAATATTTTGTAACATTTTCATGTTTTTGGGATATGCAATTAATGAAGATAAAGCAAACGCTATAGCCATAAATTGGTTCTAAGGTACAAACTTGGCATCCTAAATGGATGAAAGGCACAAGACTGAGCCACATGTTCAAATCTTGTAATTTTAACAAGCACAGAAAATAAACAGTACATGTTTTTTTCAGGGGGCAAGCCCCCTAAACCCCTGTTACTTATATATTCCCAACTATGAGATCAGTCTACAGTGGGGAAAGGGCAAAAAACAAAAATGTCTAGGATTTTTGCTTGGAAGTGATTGCACAGGTATTTTATACCCAAGCAGTCTTCAAAGAATATGTCCTCAGGGAGTGAGCAAATGTTGGAGGTGTGATGGGAAGAAAGAGGTAAGTGGGAACATGTTTTCTTGGGTGTGTAATGAGTTGACAGATTATAAAGGGTGGCACATATCAGAGTGGCTCAGTGGTGCAGTGGTTAAAGTTGTCACCTCACAGCAAGAGGTTGTCTGGTTCGATTCTCAGCTTGGGTGCCTTCTGTGCAGAGTTTGCATGTTCTCCCTGCGTTCGCATGAGTTTCCTCTGGGTACTCTGGTTTCCTCCAACATTCTAAAGACATCCATCTGGAGTGTTTCTCCCCGGGCCTCTGCTGAAAATAGGCTCTGTCCTAGTCAGACTTTCCTGGTCAATAAATAAAATTCCCTACAAAGAATTTTTCCTCAGGTTGTTAGCAAATGCTGTAGGTATGATAGGGAATAAAGAGGTAACTGTGAAAATGTTTTCTTGAGAGTGTAAAGAGTTGATAGAAACAGGTCCATTTTGGATGTAAGATGTCAGAAATATTGGGGGAGCAAATGGCTGTAACTAAGAAAATTATTATTTTGAGCTGGGATGCAGGATCTGAATTGTGTAGACAAAGTAAGGCCTTAGTAAGTTTAAGTCTATTGTCTGCCAAAAAAGCAATTACTAGAAAATGGAAATCAAAATCTAAACCAACTATATTTGAAATACAGAATATTGTAAAATAGATAAAAGAACTGGTTGCAGGATCTTGAAATTACATAGAAATAATGGAATCTGTGGGAACTATACATGCAGAATAATGTTCAGGAGGAGGAGTGAGGTTTAAGGGAAGGCAAGAACTGAACAATTTATGTAACGCTGGACTGACTGACAGTCATAAAAAAGAAAAAAATATATGTAATGTATAATGTATGTAAATTAGAAAATGCACTGTGTAGCTTTGGTCACTTGTGGACTTCCTGCAGCTCTTGGTCTTGGTCTGGATGCTATTTATTTATTTTATATTTATTTTTGTCTGGGTATATATCTAACTATATACTTCCATACTTAGTTTTGTTGAAGAGGTTATTCCCACTAGGCCTGTGGCCATTTTCATGTGAGACTTGAGAAGGTATTCATACAGACTTTGGGAAATTTGATCAGGGCACTGTGGATATCCCCTTCATATATACCAGATGGCAGTAAAAGGCTCATCTCAGGTGTGAGAAGTGGCATGTTTAAAAAGGAAGATGAAGGATAGAGGCTGATGCAGCAGGATAATATGGACGAAGAAATATTCAGTTTACTGACAATGGTTTGCCTCTAGTATGTTTACAAGTATTAGCTGACAGAGTCATTCAAGCTGTTGAGAGCAATTTGTTTTGGAGATACATCAGTGAAATATTAATGGCTCCTAAAAATGTTGACTCTTGTCTAATGATACTATTTACCTCTTCCATGAATTTATGTGTTTATAAGACAAAAAGATATAGAACTGTACTGAGTAAGGCACAGGTACTAAAATTATGATAGGTTATAACTGAATTATCGCAGTTGTATGATCTGGAAATAGATTTACAAAGCAGGCAACGCAATCCATTTCCAGAAGTCTTTGCAGGAAATAGAATGAGTAATGCTTTACAGCAGAGAAAACTTTTGTTGTGCTTTACGATTATTAATCAAGAGCAGAACCATTTAGATAGCAGCTCTGGGAAGAAATAGTCAAATGTTCTGACATTAGGATCAAGGAATTAAGAGTGCTTGTTCTTTTCATAATAGAACCCACTCTTGACTTAATCTCTGAGATTGAACAAACTTTGAATAAGCTATGTATGGAATTTTAAAAGAAAAAAAACAGGATGGTCCATTATATGCTAATAACAGGGAATGGGTTTCACCACATCTCACGAACCAAGTTCTCTAATTATACAATACTAAACAATTTATGTGCCACATAAAATCCTAACTCTTCAAAGATTCCACTTACCCATTTTTTTAGATAGTGTTTCTCACTGACTGCAGTAGACTATGTAAACTGCATACATTTGTAGTAAATAGGGCTTTAGGTAATTTGAGATAGTTTGTGTTTATGAAAGGACTTCCTCCTAAATGTTTTTCTCTATAGTTCCTGAAGTAAGTTTCAATGTCCTAATGCTTTTTATTAAGGTTATAGGTCATGTGTTCAGGCATGTTTAGTTTAGTGAGGTTTATGTTTGTATTTGTTTGTTTTACAGTTTAGTTATGTTTTTAATTAGCTTATTTTTTCAGTTAGATAGATTCAGGTCCATTTTGCATGCAATACCATTTTTGATTGGCTAATGGAAGTTCATTTTTTTAGCTTTTTCTTCTTTTGTTTCGAGTTTGTTCGTTTTAAAAAGAATTAATTTCATTTCTTGGTGTTATTTCAATTTTGTATGTGCAGCATGTAAAGTTACTTTTTACATTGTAGTAAACAGGAAATGTAAATAATTTGTTCATACATTGCCCTTGTGGCCATTTAAGCCTTAGACAAATTTCCTGTGTGGTGCATGGTATTACCCATCCCTTCAGTTTTAGATTACGCTTACGCTTTCATGGACAGTGTTTATCTCACCTCTGGAACTGGGGTCATACCATAGGTATTTTGAAAGGCCTCAGGTGTGGGTTAAAAACGTTGAGGAACTGCTTCTGTCCATTAACAATACAAAGGAGAGCCCTATGATACAGGATACAGTCCCTATTTCTCATTCATAGATCCTAGATGTGCCTCAGTTTGGACAGTGATGAGCTTTGTTTTCTATTAAAGAGGAGTCTATGCTAGAGCAATGGCATGGCCTGCAAGATATACCTGTCCCTCCAAACTGCTCTTTTCTTGTTGCAGAAAATGTTTAGATCCCTGGAATGAGTATTTCTGATGCCATTTGACTTGCTGATGTCAAGCAGGTCAATCAGTATCAGGTCAGAGGTTGCCTTGTATGCCAGACACAGGTCACCTCTTAGCAGTCTGTAAGAGAATGGGTAAAGCAGCAGGGCTTTGAGGTGAGGACAAACTGTTTAAACCTAGTATCCTTTTTAGTAAGGTATCTCTATGGGCATTCCACCTGTTGCATGTATCTGGACAGGTACGTGACAAAGGGGGTGTTATACTCAATGATTGGTGGCCTTATTAGGGCTTTGTAAAGGGGTCAGTGGCATCCTTAGACCTAGAAGCATTCTATTTGTTAAAGAGTTATGCAATATAGCATGATTTCTTCACCAAGATAGGTAGTTGTCCACATACATTCTCAAATCCTGATCAACTTTTAGGGACATATAAGTGTGGTAGTTGCCAGGAGTAGAACTTCCCAAAAGGATATGATAATGCATTTGTTGGCTTTGGCTTTAAACTATGATTTTGGCACCAGTTATTTGTTTTGGATAAGCCTTCCTGCAGGATGGATAAGCTTTTTTGAGACTTGTTAACTGTACCTAGCTTGTAGTCATCTGCAAATTTAGTCAGCCAGAGCTCTTTAGCATTAGTTTTAACTTCCAAGAAGTAGATGCCAAACAAGAGTGGGACCACCTTTTTGCAGGGAATAACTGTTGCAGTTCTCCTTTTACTTGGTACAAAGCTCATATGGAATCTAAGGTTGAACAGTGTTGTTAAGGGGTGTGGCTAAATCTTGCTTAATGCTGTTTAATATGCATCCAGGGATACTGCCAGGAATCAATGATGCTGTATTTTTTTTGCTTTTGATAGTGGATTTAGGGCTTGTTCTTATGTGGTAGCTGGGGGAATCAGTTTCAGGCATTTCATTTGGGATAGATGGAGGCAGGCGTAAAGTTTGAGTTGAATTTATCAGGCAGTAGGTTAACGTTATCTTCAACTTTGGTGAAGGTAACATTGGGCTGCATTGTGCTTTTGACACTGTGAACATAACTGAAAAAGGCCCATGTGATTGTATTTGATTGGGTGGCAATTTTCACCCAAATTTTGCTTTGGTGGATTTAATTAAGCAGCTGAACTGTTTTTTGTTTAATTTAATAATGAGAGCTCTACCGGCTTGAGTGCTCCTCTTCTTACTTTTGGTCAAAATTATTTTCCTTTTATCGATGACTTATTGATATTATAGTTCCATGGGGAGGGGCGTTGCCCTGTGCTTGCTTCTACAGAGAACAGCTGCACCAATGCAGCTGTTTACATGCTGGTACAGTTTGGTAGTGTGTGATTCCACATATACAACAGCATTTTCTGGGCTTGGTGGGGAATTGAAGCTTGCCAGTAAATTTCTAAGGAGCTGATAATTTGTCTTAGCAAAATTTCTAAAGGAGCCAGGGACAGAGGGTGCATTTTTATTGCAGTTTTATTTCAGAGGAGATAGCTTTATAGTCAGGCCTAACAATGGATGATGATATGCCAGGGATTGTGTAAGATGCCCCCATATTAGTAAGTGCAAGGTCTAAGATGGTGTTACTCTTAGTAGGTACTCTGATTAATTGTTTCAATGCATTTGTACTAGTAAAGTCCAGAAATCTCTGTGCTTGTGCATTTGTGGAGGTGTAGATCTCCCAGTCTATAGATGGGTAGTTAAAATCACCTACAAAATGGTACTGGGTTTAATAATAAGAGACTACACTACTTGTAGATAAGAGTTATGGATTTCATGGGTCATAGAGGGAGTTCTATAGCTAGCTAATATATGGTAAGGGACCTTTCAGATGGTTATTTGGACATGAAGAATCTCTACTGCATCATGTTGCCTTGATGTGAGTCTCTCATGAATAAAGATTGGGACACCTCCACATTGCTTCCCAACTCT